>NC_050574.1:133072987-133185487 GCF_011100635.1 Trichosurus vulpecula | reverse complement strand
AATAATGGAATTTGACAAGGGAGAAAATTGATTTTGCTATTAGAAAAAGGGTTGTAGAATGTAAGTTGGATCGGGACAGGTAATAGGTATGAATAAAGGGCCATGGTAAGGAAATGTAATCGCATCATTGATTTCTGTTCACACCTAAATTAACCTGCTGGAAGCAGAGATTGCATTGTCCTTTCCAAAGGAGCCAGGGGATTTATTGGAGCACACTCGGGACCTGGGGCACCATGACTCAGGGACTGCTAAACCAAATGAGGGACCTGTCTATTCTCTGACTTCTTGGAGTCTTTGTGTCTTGGCTACCCAGCTAAACCCATCTTCCCACGAGGAAAGTACAAGGGGACAGGTACTCAAGCTGACCACATCCAAGATGTTCTAGCATCAGAGCCAGTTTGGGGCACATCTGGTTCACACAGATTAATGCAACTCCTGTGCCAATACCTCCATGAAATCTTCCTTGATCTCTCCAGCAAGAGACACCTTCTCCACTAAAAACTCACCCTGTTTTGCACCTTTTTAATGTGCTTGTCATGGATTACAATGTACTATAGCTATCCGCGTTTGGTTCTTAAATTCCTATTATACTATAAAATTCATGAAGCCAGGAGCTATGTCTTATTCTAAATTTTGTATCTTTTCCAGTACCTAGGCCAGTGATCTAAACACAAGAGATTCTTAATAAAATGTTTGCTAAATGAACAAATCAATAAATGCATGCACGACTCAGCATCAGGCTGAGATCCATATTCTAAAAAAATCTCCAGAGAGGGTATTTATCTATGGCCAAAGGAGTGCAGTAATCTTCCTCATCTTCCACCCAGTTATTCCTCCCCTCCCTTACCTTGTGACCACTCCTATTTTTTCCATCTTCTGTTTCACATCCAGTAAGGAATCATAGCATCATACATTTTTCTTTTCTGAAGAAAACTAAGTCCAGGGTCAATAAGAAGTGTCAAAAGGGAAGTCTTGGCCCTGGCATTCGCTAAGATCAGACGTTTCTCTCTGCCAATGTCCAAATAACTTAATCAAACTTCACAAACTTTTTTTTCCATTAGCAAAAGCAATAGCTGTTGAGACTGGTCTATGCACCAAAATCATACCTAATCCCATACCCAGAATCCAGGTTCCTATTAATCTGGCGAGTAAGCCTGAATTCCAGAGGTTTAGAAATGAATAAACTGGACTGATATAGTGCAGCCACCCCTGGATTCTTGTTGGCAGTATCCCAACCCTCCCACTGCCCTTCCATGCCCTCTTCTTGATGATGAATCCTCAAACAGCTGGGTATAATCTAAATTCACAGGCCAAGGACCTAGACAAATTCAAGCCACAACTTCCCACCTTCTGGTACAGAAACGGGAGATTAGGGATACAGAATGTCATATGTACTATCAGCCGTGTTCCCTGTGTCCACTGGTTTTGCTTAACCATCTCTTTTTGCAAGGGTTTGTGAAGTGGGAAGGTAGGGCATATCCAAAAAATAACAGTGATGAAAAAACAAAAGATAATTTTCAAAAATCAGTTTGTGGACAGAAAGTTTTCTGAATTAGCAAACTAAACTTTCTAGTACAGACTCGGTAACTACAACCTGGATTATTGAATGGGGATAAGGCTTCTGTATATTTGGAAACACAAAGAGAGATTTAAGAGTGACACCATTCTTCTCTCCTCCTTGCCTGTTCTTTCTTCTATCTGTAACTCTATCTACATTCCCAGAAGACAGCATGTCTTTGAGGTGATAGCTGCTTCCCTTCATGTGCACCGTGATAAAGATGGCCAGCCTCCCAGCACAGAGAGGCTGGATGACCCTGTCAGAAATTCTCAAATACAACTCTGATTACTAAAATAAATTATTAGGGAGATTTCTCTCTCTCTCCTACTCTAAGCGCTCCATTAAGCTAATGAAATAGAGGCATTGAGACATACTCCCTTTTTGCTTTCCCTCCTGTGATAAACTGCATAATAAAAATGATATTAAGTGGTTATAAATTCCATAAAAGCCCATCTAAGTGACAAAACATTATCAGGACAACAGTAAACAAGGGCTGTATATATTTTTGGTTGCTTTGGTGGTCCATCAGATCAACCCCCAGTGTTTAGTCCTGGGGCCAGAGGAGTGCTTTTTTTCATTCTCTCTGTCCCATAATATTTTCTCCTCCTCCCTCCCTCCCCCCCATCACACTGTTTCAATCACAAATTTAGGCCTCCACATGAGAGATCTCAGGCACATACACACACACACACACACACACACACACACGCACACACACACACACACACACACACACATTTTCTCTAACAATCGTATGCATAACACAGTGCTTTGACTCCTGGAGCCTGGAACCAATTTTTCTCTCTGTATGGATTTAAAACTTCTCCTGCCCTGACCATGCCTCTTCCTAACCTTGGGCTATTCGAAGTTCCTAACACCCTGCCCTCTTCTGACCTCTAGTAGCTCTGGGGTTGATTATTTGGATTCCTGACCCCTTACCAGTTTTGATCTCTAATAACAAAGAATTCCTGGGGTTACAGGAGTCAGAGCTAGAGTAGACCTTAATTTTCACCTAATTGCAAGGGTTATAGAAAACTATGGCCAAAATGAAGGCCATATCTAGCCTACCACCCGTTTTTGTACAGCCCGTGAGCTAAGAATGGTTTTTACATTTTTAAATAAAGTTTTATTATGTTTAAAAATATAAATGATATTCTTAGTTCATGGGCCATTCAAAAATAGTCTGGGGAGGGGGACAAAATTTGGTCCCTGGGTTATATCCTATGGTCCAATTTCTTAATTTTTCAGATGAGGAAGCAGGCCCAGAGAGGGAAAATGAATTACAATAATCCCTTATCCCTGATTTGGCCTACCTGAATTTGTGATTTCCAGTTGTTTCATGTTTCTTACCAATTCCTGTCTCTATCATTTCCAGCACTCAAATGGTCTCTCTCACATTACTCCCACTCCTTGCTGCCTGCAGACTTGGTGTGATAGGGCATTGCCTAGAGTAAGAAGAGCTTTAATCAGTAGCTACCCTTTTCTACCCATCTTGCCATCAGGGCCATTTCCAAGGAATTTAATTCCTTAATCTTTCCTGAGATATTGGGGAGGAAGGCATATATAGGCCCATGTGCTCTCTCTCTCTCTCTCTCTCTCTCTCACACACACACACACACACACACACATACATGTTGCAACTCAAAGCTGTATTGCCCTCATTTTTCCTCACTAGTTGGAAGGGGAAAGTACCACCAATATCAAGAAATGGAAAGGCCCAATTATCTGGTGCCTGGATAGGGATCACTCCCTGATACAGGAAAGCAGGCTTCCCATTGAGGAAAAACTATCCAACTTTCAGATAGGTGAGTACTGTGAGTTGACTTTCTACCCCAGGTATGGGTGGTTCTGTTGAGCTAAAAACAAAAAAAATCTGGCTCTTCCCTCTACTCTCCTTTCAGACATAGGCAGGGAAAGCAGCTTTGGAACAGCAAAGCTGATGAGCCATTCTCCCCCGTTGCCACCCCTTCCCCCACCAGGAGCTTCTGGCTTCCTGGTCCTTCTTTCCTCCAATCCTTTAGTTACGCCTTCCACCACCCACCCATCCCAACCACCAAACTATGCCTAATGTGTTGTTTAGACATTTGCTAACAGTGTTTCCTGTTTTCTTCATTTTCCAAATCCTATGGCAGATTTCCCACTAAGTCCTACTGCGCCTGCATGGCTGCCCTCCACCCCCCCAAAATATGCCAACTTTACAGCTGGGGGTATTGTTTTCTCCCCACCAAATGATGCTGCCTTCCATACTCAAGCTATGAGTCACAGGAAGTAAAAGGTATAGCTAGCTGCCTCTCTGCTTCTGTTCCTTCCCCCTTCCATGCATCCTGCTTCCTAAGGGAATGGGTGACTGTAGCCCCAGAATACTGGTCACAAGTCATGCAAACTTTGAGAAAGAGTGTACACAGTAGAAATTGTGCCAGATCAGGGGTCAGGAGGCCTGAGTTCTCAACCTGACTCTGACTTTGTAACCCTGGGCACGTCATATAACCATCTTGGGGCTCAGTTCCTTCATGAGTAAAAACAGGAAAAGAATCAATTGCTAAATCAATTGAAAAGTCAATTAACAAACATTGAATAAGTACCTACTCTCTCCCTATGCTAGTCCATTGAGTTGTCATCAGGATAAAAATGGATATTAGAAACTCTCTGAAAACTATCAAGAACCACACTGTGGAAAGAATTGCCACAAGCATGATGGCATGGTAGGCATAAAACTGGACTGGGATTCAGAAGACCTGGGTTCTGGTTCCAGTTCTACCACTAAGTCACCATACGAACTGGGGCAATTCACTTAACCACTATTGGCTTCAGTTTCCTCAGATGAGTTTCCTCATCTGTAAAAAGAGAGTGTTGGCATTCTAGAGAGCAATTTGGAACTATGCTCAAAGGACTATAAAAATACATACCCTTTGATCCAGTAATACCATTGCTAGATCTATATCCCAAAGACATTTTAAAAAAGGAAAAGGGCCTATTTGTACAAAAATATTTATAGTAGCTCTTTTTGTGGTTTTAAAGAATTGGAAGTTGAAGGGATGCCCATCAATTGGGAAATGGCTACAAGGAAGGACAAGCAGGATGATTTCAGAAAAAACCTGGAAAGACTTACATGAACCGATTCAAAGTGAAGTGAACAGAACCAGGAGAACATTGTACACAGTAACAGCAATATTGTACAATGAAGAACCGTGAATGACATAGCTATTCTCAGCAACACAATGCTCCAAGACTAATGATGAAGCATACTATCTGCATCCAGAGAAAGAACTGATGTTGACTGAATAGAAATTGGAGCATGTTATTCTTTTTACATTCTTTTTGTATTATAGTCTTCTTGTACAAATGACTAGTATAGAAATATTTTACATGATTGCATATGTATAACATATCAGATTGCTTACCATCTCAGTGGGGAGAGGGGTGGAAGGGATAGAATTTGGAACTCAAAACTTTAAAAAAGAGTTTTAAAATAGTTTTAACAGGTAAATGAAAAAAATAAAATATTTGAGTATGTATATATAATTTGGAGGAAAAAATAAATTTTTATGAATATTTTATAAATATTTTTTAAAAAATATTTTTAAAATGTAATTGAGAAATAAAATATTTTTAAAATGTAATTGGGAAATATTTAGCAAAATAAATCTCAATGGGTTCTGTGGTCCCTTCCAGCTTTAATGTTATGATTCTAGGATTCTCTGATCCCTAAGGACCGTAAGCTCATGCCAAGAGTTCATAATTCAATTCAATCTCACAGTCAATGGATTTAAGAAGCCAGAGTGTCCAATGAGCCTCTCTACCAACAACCAGAAACCAACAGTTTTTTCAAGCTGAATCAGGCTCATCTGACATCAGGAGCAACAGAGTATTAAGAGAAAATGCCTTGGACATTTCTGACCATCAAAATAAGATGTAACATAAAGGATTAGTTGGGGTATGTAGCATTTTGGAGACAGGAGCTCACATGATTTTGATCCTCAGCCTGGAGTGGTATCAACATGAATCTCTCCCCACAAGGTGAGAGACAGGACCCCTTGTGTTAAATCTTGACTATGACTCTAAGGCTGGTCCCTCCTGTAGATTATCCCCCAGACAACTGAGGAAGCCTTAAGAAATTGCTTCAAATACTTACATTGGAAAACATTCTCGTAGAAACCAGGTCCTGGGAATGTGAAGTAGGAGGGCAGAATGAGATAGCTATGGTTTTGGTAGAGTAGTTTAGGAGTCAGGATATAGACTAGTGTTAGAAGGAGGGAGAAGGAAAAGAAAAGTAATGGGAATGAGTCAGTTCCTGCCATTATTGGGAATCTTGATGAATGATTCCATCCAACTCTGTATGTCTGAAGGGCAAATTATCTGAAGTGCCTGTAGTACCCAAAAATGAAAAGAGAGAGCTCTGGGTAATGGGGGGAGAAGAGGAGGAGGAACAGTTCAATCATACCCAGAGTTCAAATCTTCAGAAAGATCTTCCAAAGACTTGTCAAATCAGAAGATGATTAACCATTTCTAATGATCCATCTGGGAACAAATGAAACTGCCAGAAGCAATCTAGAGACTTTTTGCCATGGATAATGAAGTCCTGGGAAAGGAACTAAAGATTTTAGAAATATCATTGACATTTTTTTAAAAAATCAATTCTGTCAATTGAAGACTAGGACATCAACAGAGAAAATCAATACAAGTGGACTCAAAACACCCTGGAAGTTCTGAGCAAAAAATCCTAAATACTGTTTAGGTTCTAACATAAAAAGATGATATAGATAAGGAACTTGAGGTAGCTGTTATCCTGGGAGCCCCTAGATGTGCTGGGTACTGTCAGTCTATTGGATATAGGAAGGAACTCCATAGATCTGGGCAGCTACTGGGGTGGGGGATAGGAGCAGGAGTGGGAGGGAAATGAATGGACATTAGCTATGTGTAGTCAGTGGTAGCCTGGAAGTCAGTTTCTCCTCCCATAGAATCACATAATCTCAAAGTTGGAGGGACTTTAGAATCTACTTAATCCAGGGGTGAGCCATGTGGCTTCAAGGCCACAGGTTTCCCACCCCTGGACTAGTCCAACCTGGAACTGGCTAAGATCTCCCTTTACAGCATTGCCGAGAAGTGGTAAAAAAGCATTGGGGAACGAACTCAAATACCTATCAGAGCAACCCATTCTACATTTGGATAACTCAGATTGTTGAAAAGTGTTTCTTTAAATTCAATCTTAATCGACCTCTCTATCACTCCTACCCACCATTTCCTAATTCTGCCCTCTGTGGCCTAGAAGAAGAATATAATCCCTCTTCCCCATGATAGCTTCCACTGGCTCCGTATTACTTACTGGATCAAATATAAAAATCTGGCTTCCCTGCTGGTCTTCATCATAACACTCCCTCTCCCAACTCTATGCATTTTCCCTGGCTGTCCCTAACACCTGGAATAGTCTTCTTCCTCACCTCTGCCCCTGGCTTCCCTGGCATCCTTCAAGTCTCAGTACAAATCCCATTTTCTACCAGAGACCTTTCCTACCCCACCCTAAATGCCTTCCCTCTGATGCTAAACTACATTTATACCATATATTTCCCGCAAGTCAATAGTTATTTGGGCAGTTAGGTGGTGCAGTGGATAGAGCATGGGGCCTGGAGCAGGAAAACATCTTCCTGAGTTCAAATCTGGCCTCAGACATTAACTATGTGTGTGACCCTGGTTGTGGGGCCATCTCTGGTTATCTTGATCTGACCACTGGACCCAGAGACTCCAGAGGAGAAAGTGAGGCCGGTGACTCTGCACAGCCCTCCCTCACTTAAAACCAATTCACTTGCAAGTCATGGCATCATCTTCCTGATGTCATGGTCTTTTTCAAGAACAAAGGACAGGCCACACAACCACCCTGGGCAAGTCATTTAACCATGTTTGCCTCAGTTTCCTCATCTGACTGACACTTAGCTTCTCTCATACTGACAAGTATTTCCTGTTCCTTTCAGTGGTCCTCATGTGGTGAGACTTTGGTCACCTTCACTATTCTAGACATCTCGTCTGGATATTCTCCAGCTTCTGAGTGTTCTTGTTAAAATATGACATGCATGCAGAACTGAACACACACAATATTTCAAATATGGTCTGATTAGGGCATACACATCATCATGAGTCCTGGACACTAAGTCTTTCAAATGCAGCCTACAATTAAATTAACTGTCTCAGCTGCTGCATTGCAATGTTGACTCATAATGAACCTGTGGTCCACACACACATGAAAAAGAAAATAAAAAAAGGTTGGGGAGAGGTTGTTTGGTTTTTTCTAGACAAATTGCTGTCTAGCCATGCTTGTCCCATTCTGTTGATTTTTTGACCCTTGACCTTGAGTGTAAACATTCGCATTTAACCTTATTAAATTTCTTCTTAGATTCTGCCCGACATTTTATATTGTAAAGATATTTTGGGGTCCTGACTCATCCAGCATGTTAGCACATATTTGTGTGGCATTCCAGGAGAAAATTCCTTCTCGGCTGACATCACACCATTAATGACTACTCTTTGGGTATGATCCTTCACGCTGTTCTAAATCCATTCAATGATTCTTTTTATAAAAATGTAAGTTTTTATTGATGCCTTCTTTTTTTATATCATTTTCCTCCAATCTCTCTCTCTCTCTGCACCTCCTAGAGAGCCATCTCTAATAACAAATGGTATTTTTTAAAAACAAAAAGCAAAAGAAGAAAGAATCAGCACAACTAATCAATGCATGAAAAGTCAAACATGTGCCTGTGGACCTCCCACCTCCACAAAGGGGTGGAAAGTGTCCTCTCATATCTCTTGATTTGAGGCATGCTTGATAATTTTGCAACATTTATGCTTCCTTCTATATATGTTTCCATGTATACTGTTGTAATTACTATGTATTTTGTTTTCTTTGTTCTTCTTACTTTACTCTGCATCAGTTCATAGAAATCTTTCCATGCTTCTCTATATTTGTCACATTCATCATATCTTACAGTATAGAAATATTCCTGTACATTCATGTACCACAATTTGTTTAGCCATTCCCCAATCAATGGACTTCTACATTGTTTCTAATTCTTTGCTATCACAAAATGGTGCTGTTATAAATCTTTTTATGTATATGGAGACTTTCTTCTTATTAATGTCTTGCTCAGTGTATAAATTCAGTAATGGGGTCTGGTTCAAAGAGTATGAACATTTTAGCCTCTTGGTTTATATAACTCTATATTGTTTTCCAAAATAATTATACCACTCCACAATTTTACTAACAATGCATTAGAGTGCCTATCATTCTTATAACCCCTCCAACATTGATGATTGTCATTTTTTGCCATCTTAAATAATTTGTAGGAGGTAAAGTGAAACCTCAGGTTTGTTTTAATCTGTATTTCTCTTATTATTAGTAATTTCACAACATTCTTTCATGTGGGTATAACTATATTGCAATTATTCTTTTGGGAACCACTTGTTCATATTCCTCAATTTATTCTTATGTGAGACATGTCTCTATATTTTCCTCAAGTATAGAAAAAGCACAACTTTGGTAAAAATCTACATAAACCATATCTAGAGCATTGACTTGACCCACTAGGCTCAGTTTAGTAGACTGGGCACAAAAGGAAATATGGTTGGTCTTGCGAGACTTGTTCATGCTGAAGCCTTGCTAACCCTTCATGAACACTTCTTCCTTTTCTATATGTGTACTGACCACCCCTTTACCAATATGTTTTAGAAAGTCACTTCAAGAGAGAAGTCATTAGCCTTTCTTGTGTCATAGATCCATTTAGCAGTCTAGTGAAGACTTAGGACCCCTTCTCAGAATGTTTTTAAACATATAAAATAAAAATGCATAGGATTACAGAAAAAACAATTATGTTGAAATTGTACTTATTAAAGTGTTTTTTTTAAAAGCTCCTCGACCTCTCTGAAATCTACCCCAGGTTAAGAATGCTTGTTTTAGAATGTGAGAGTAGGAGCTGTTTCATCTTTTGTTTTTGTCTCTCTTCCCTATTTTTATAAACTTTGGTTATTTGCCCTTTTCCAACACCCTGATATCTTTCCTGTTCACAATCTTTTTAACCTCACTGACAGCTCAGAAATCAGATCTGCAAATTTTTCCAAGACCCCAGTATGTAATCATGCGAGTCGAGAGACCTGAACTCACTAAGGGCAAATCTCTACGTCCTTACTCTATCTCTCTACTTACTTCACGGATCAACTCTCTATTAGACTTTTTTGCTGTAATCTAGAAATCATTCTCCCTGGCAGAGAAAACAAGAGGAAAATAACATCTCATCATCTTCACCTTTCACCTTCTCTTTGTTATCCATTGTCATCATTCTATCCACCCTTACATAGTGATCCTATCCTTTCTTTGTTCATCCTTTTTCCCCTAGTATAACTAGCTTAAGGAAATTCACACACACACACACACGCACACACACACACACGCACACACACACACACGCACACACACACACACGCACGCACACACACACACACACACACACACCTTTTTGTTACCTTAGCTTTCCTCAGCAACCTTGGGTTATTCTAAGATTTAATGTTCTTGATGTGACTCTGACAGGGTGGTTTTGTATTCATCCTCATTTGCCTTCATTGGTTTGCATTCTTGTATAGGCTTTTCAGCATCTAAGTTCATCATCCCTATGCATTCACAGAAGTCTCTTAAAACAATCCCTTCTTTTCTTCCTTGTCAAAATTGTTTCTCTTTGTGCCTTCAGGTGTCATTATTGAATTTCCCATCACTCCTTCTCTGCCTTCCCACCGTGTAATTTTAGTCCATAGAATTATAACTATTCATTTCCTAACCCACTGGAATATATACTTTAAAAACCTAGTGCAATTCACATTATGTCCATCTTTTCTTTTCAATTGCAAAATCTAAGATAGAATGCCCTGTCTCTCTCAAACACACACACAAACACACACATACACACACACACACACACACCACAACTCATTTCAGTTTTGCTCCAGAAATCATTTCCCCCTAGTTGGAGAATCAGATCCAGAATAGCAGTTTTCCTCATTGATTTCTTCACATTTTGAAAAATGAAATTATCATGAAAGTGAACCAAGAAATTATTAACTGCTTTTGGCAAGAAGAGGGAAGGGAGGGAGGAGGGGGGAGAAAGGGAGGAAGAGGAGGAGGAGAAAGAGAGAGAGAGAGATTCCAACATACATGCAGATAAATGAAGTGCCTCTTCACTTGACAGACTTAGGATATGAACACTTCATCAATTTCTCCTTTCTGTCCAGGTGGTCTGTAGCACACTGGGATGACAGATCACTTCTATTTCTGTCTCTATTGCCTTTTATTAACCCAAATACTATATACTATGCTTTCCTCTTCCAGTTCCTGAGCTTCACTCACTAGTATATCTTCTTTATATATAATGATACACTGCTCCCCTACTACTTTATCTATCTTGTTTCTTTTAAATAAGTTATATCCTTATAGTGTCAGATCCCAATCTTGGTCCTTATAAAGTCTCAATGATAACCATGATGTCAGATTTTCCTGCTTTTATTAGGATCTCTCAATTAATTTGTTATTCAAATTTTGTGCATCTGTGTACAGACTATTGAAGCTGTGTTTTATTATTGTCTTTTCTTATATTTCATCTTTTTAAAAATAATATTTTTCCCAATTACAAGTAAAAATAATTTTAGCATTCTTCTTTCAAATCTTGAATTCCAAATTCTCTCTCTCCCTCCTCTCTCCCCCTCATTGAGAAGGCAAGCAATTTGACATAGGTTATACATGTATAATCATGCAAAACACATAGATTTCATCTCTTGTGAATTTCTGAGTATCTCTTTTTGCTATTTTTCTTCCTCCATTCTAGGTACTTTGCATGACATCTGGTTTGGCAGATAAACATAAGCAGTTCTTCCATCACCCTTTTTCTGTTCAGTTTGAAGCTCTTTGTGTTAATTTTCAAGATTCCAGAGAAATTAAGTCTTCTATCCCTTGTTTGGTACACTCCCTCTCTGTCCAAGAGATTGTCATTGCTATATTTTAATCTATGATGTAGAACAAAAATCATATTCTCAGACACTGTGTGCTCTGTTAAAAAAAGTTTTAATCAATCAAGATCCACCTTTTTACCTTCTTCCCCCTACCCACAATGAGAACAAGAAAAGCAAAACCCATTACATACATGTGTAGTCAATCAAAACAATTTCCACATTGACCATGTCCAAGAAAATATTTGTCTCATTCTGTATTCTGAGTCCTCTCTATGGGTAACATGCTTCATCGTTCGTCCTCTGAAATCCTAGCTGGTCACTCAATGATAAGAGTTTTCAGGAAATGGTGTTCTATCACATTTGTATACCATAACTTGTTCATCCATTCTCTAATTTATAGGCCTCTCCTTAGATCCCTATTTTTCACTACCTCAAAAAGAGCTATAACCATTTTTGTATATCGTTAGTTTGTTTTGCTTAAGTAGGACTAATCTCTCCCTTAATCTACCCTCCTTTTAATTTCCCTTCACTCATTTTCCCCTTTCCTTATTATTTCCCTGTTGAGTAAAATTTATTTCTTTATCCAACTGTATATGTGTGTGTGTTTATATGTATTCTTCCTTCTTTCAACCAGTTCAGATGACAGCAAGATTTGAGTAGCCACTTCTTCTCCCCCAATGCCTACTCTTTGTTTGTAAAGGTGTTTACTTTTGCATTAGATTATGTAAAATAATTTTCCATTATCCTTCCCTTCCCTTCTCACCCTCTGCCCCATCCTTCCCCCAGTGTATTCCTTATTCTCTCTCTTTTCATTCTTTTCTTAAGATCGTTAAGACCACTGCCAGGTCTTGTCTATTGGATTCTCTCTATGAATCCTGATGATGATAGAGTTCAGAGGGGAAACATATATCATCTCCCCACATTTTAATGTAAGCAATTTCTCCTTGTTTAGTCCTTTGTCGTTCATTTACCTTTCCTATTTTTCTCTTCATCCTGTATCTGAACTTCAAAGTTTCTCTGTAGCTCTGATCTATTCATCAGAAATACTTGGAAGTCCTCTATTTCAGAGATGTCCAGCACATAACCTATGGGCAAACCAAACCAGATGAAAATGTAATTGGGAAAGATTTAAGAAAATAAATAAAAAATACAATAAAACATAGGTAATGTTAATTTGTGGTTTTCTAAATCAATATGTGGCAGCAAGGATCTGTTTCTATTAAAGTTTGACACCGCTACTCTATTTCATTAAAGGTCCCTTTTATCCCTTGTAGCATATACTTAATTTTGCTGAGTAAGTTATTCCTGGCTGTGAGTACACATGCTTAATCTTTTGGAATATCATATTCTAAATTCTCTGCTCCTTTATAAGGGTAGCTGTTAAATGCTGTGTGATCCTGATTATGTCTTTTGGTACTGGAATTCTTTCTTTGTGATTCCTTGTAGTACTTTCTTTGATCTGGAAACTCTGATTTTTTGCTATGGCATTCTTGGGAGTTTTAATTTTGGGTTTTTTTTCTGGAGGCAACTGATGGATTCTATTTCTACTTTGCCCTCTGGTTCTAAGAGATCTGGGCAATTTTCTTTTAAGATATCCCAAAATATTATGTCTAGGCTCTTTTATTGGTCATGGCATTCAGATAATCCAATTATTCTTGAATTTTTGCTCCTTGATCTATTTTCCAGATCAGCTATTTTTGCCATGAGAAATGTCAACTTTCTTCTACTTTTTCAGCCTATTGACTTTGTTTTAATGTTTCTTGTTGCCTCATAAAACCGTTGACTTCTATTTAGTTCATTCTAATTTTCAAGAAGTTTGTTGTTTGGGTAAGGTATTGTACCACTTACGCTAAGCTGTTAATTCCCTTTCCAAATCTCTCTTCCATAACTCTCATTTTTCTTCGAAATTTTTTTTCAAGATTTCTCATTCCATTTATAAAAAATATTTTAACTCTTTAAAAAAAACCTCTTGCTTAATTTCTTCCAGGAATTCTAGTCGAGTTTGTGCCCAAGCTATATTTTTCTCCGAGTCATTGCTTGTGGATATTTTAGAGTTATTGTCTTCTGAGTTGGTATCTTGAGCTTCTCTGCCAAGGTTATATCTCATTATGGTGGGGTTCTTTTTTGGGGGGTGCCCATTTTTCTATCCTATTTCTTGATTTCAGACTTGACGTTAGGGCTGGTTTCCACCATATTTCTGGAGCGAATGTTTGGGCTAATCCCATTGCAGCTTTCCTGGGATATTGAATGTTGTATTTTCGAGGATCTCAGGGACAGGCTAGAGAGACTTGTAAGTTCTCATTGTTCCCAAAGTGGTCTAATCCGGGGCAACATCTGATTGCTACCCCCTCAGTCTGAGCTCTGTAAGTTCCTGAACTGTGTTTGGGTCTGTGTAATAGTAGACTGCTGCTGAATTCCATGCTTATCAGTCAACTAGGAATCTCTGTTAGCTCAGATCAACAGAGTTGTACTCTCCCCTTTGGCCTGGGATTCCTGCCTTGGTTATTCCTCTTCAAACTGGGCTAGCTGCTAGAAGTGAGAGCCTGCTCTCTTGGGGTCTGGGCCATATTGCTGCTGCTATTGGTTTATAAACTTTCTCTTTTCTTGGTACAGATTCTGGGGTCTTCCTACCTGGAAATGGGAACACTACCCCTGTGTGGAAGTCCTCTTCTTATTCTTCTATGGATCTGTGACCCCAAACTGGAAAGTGGACCACAAAGCTGCCAGTTCAAATCCGTCTCCACTGTAGTGCCTGAATATAGGCCTAATGGAGCCCTAGCATGATCTGAGACCCACCCCTTCTTGTGATAGTGCACAGCCACTTCATAATAATTCATAAATCATCTCAATGATTCATAATCACGAGATTTGATGGGTCTGTGGAACCTTTCTCTCAGGCTCTCAATATCTACTCCTAGAAGACCACATGCCTCTCCTTTGTTATGATCAGACTGACAAATACCTGCCTCAGAACCCCTCATCAGGGAGTTCTCAACCAGCCACTGTTCATCTCTTCTTTCTCTTACCTTTACCAAATGATACCTCACCTGATGGATCCTCATCATTCACTGGAGGGCAAGCAGCTATTTCTTCCTAAGAAAGTCCATCATCTTCCTTTTCAGGAAGATCCTATGACAGCACAACATCCTTGACAAGAGCTGATATAGCCTCTGCATGAAGACATCTAGAAAGGGAAGGAAGGAAGGAAGAAAGGAAGGAGGAAAGGAAGTGCTCTATCCACTGTGCCACCAGCTGTCTCAATACTTCCTAAGGTAGCATATTTCACTGCTAGATATTAGATTCAGTATTCTTTTTAGTAAAGGATCATGAAGCTCATCACCAGCATTCTTTCTTCCTATCCACACTTACTCAGGCAGTGTATTCCTCTATCTCCCAGCATGTGGAGGGGAAGGTATAAAACTAACCATGTAGGCAGTAGATCTGGAGAAAATCATAGACCTTTGATCTACACATGGCTGGCCCTAAGATCTCTGGCCACTTTATAGGACTAGTCCATAAAGCTGGAAGAATGGAGCTTCCATCCTTCTTCAGTGAAATCTTGACCATTTTTGTAGTGAACAGAAAAACAAAGTGCTGATCTGTGGATCAATGGCACAGAGCCAGAACCTCAGGCTGCAGCCACACACACTGCCTAGTAGCACCACTGAGAAAGCCTGGCATAATGCCAAGAGGCCTGGGTTAAATTCCTCAGCTCAGCCATTTCTGGAAAACTAGATTTAAATGCTGACAGATAAACAACCCTGGTCTCCATGACTTTCTGGGTGCCTGTGCTTCCACATTTCCTGTTAACTTCTCTTTCTGCTTTGATCCAGGATTCCTAGGGAAATTCCTAGGGGTAGAGTACTATGAGAGAAGAAAGTGTAGGGTCCCTTAGTGGAATATACTGGGAATGCAATCAGGCTTACATGTTAAAGGCATAGGGAGTTAGCTTGTGGAACTTTAGAGTCCAAGGAAGGAGAGTGAATCAGGGGCTTTGCCTGGCAGAGAGTCTAACCAATTGGGCATTATGCCTATAGCTAAAACAATATAGTCTTGCTTCCCAGTATCTAGTTGAGTTGGATTTTAAGTGGAAGTTATATGTACACATGTTGGAGGGAAGAGGAATTACAAGATGGTCATCAGTGATTTTCAACTATTTTATTTATAACTATCATTTATCTTTTTATTTATTTTTATTATTAATTAATAATGTTATGTATCATACATATTTATGTGTATTTTATTTATAATTATTATTGATAACTATTTGTAAATAGGCTCCCAATCTATTCAGGCTTGTCCCTTCATAGGGTCGGGGGGCTTACCAGGAATCTTAAAGAGGAGGAGACAAGATGGCCGACAATGATAACCTCTGTCCAGGCTTCTTATTGACTGACTGTCCAGGAAATCTATTGTAGGAAAAACCCAGAACCTAGAATGCAGTAACAGCAGATATAGTCAAGGGAAATCTGAATTGTTAAAGGTAATTCTTAGTAGATTGTGCAGGGAAGGTAGGAGGAAATAAAGAAGAAAGATAAAAAGGAGGCAAGGAAAAGAAGGAAAAGTGAGTTACAGAATGAGAGGAAGAAGAGACTGGAGTAGATGAATAATAGATGAAGAGAAGGAGGCTTTTAAAGGACAGATACAAAAACACCAACATTTTGCAATGATCAACTAGGAATGATTTAGCTCTTCTCAGCAATACAGTGATTCAAGAAATTCCAAAGGACTCATGATGGAAAATTCTATCCACATCCAGAGAAAGAATTGATGGAGTGTGAATGCAGATAGAAATATACTATTTTCACTTTCTTTATTTTTTCATGTTTTTTCCCTTTGGTCTGTTTCTTCTTTTACTATATAACTAAAATGGAAATAGGTTTTACATGACTGCCTATATATAACCTGTATCAAATTGCTTACCTTCTCAGGAAGCAGGGAGGAAGGGAGGAAAAAAAAATTTGGAACTCAAATTTTTTAAAGAAGTGAATGTTAAAAATTGTCTTTACATGCAATTTGAAAAATGAAATACTATTTTTAAAAGGAACAGATACAAAACATCATTGATCGAGTCATCTAACAACCTTTTGACTCCACAGAATCAGATGATCTGAGAATTGGGAAAAAAAAAACCTCTGAAGCTATACCCATACCTAAATAGCAATCTCTCTCCAACAAGCTTGATAGATGTTCATCTGAGCTATGCTTTAAGACTTCCAGCTATGGGGGACTCTTGACTTCCTAGGGCATTCCATTACACTGTTGGACAACTTTAATTGGGATGAAGATTTTTCCTACATTAAACTAAAACCTTGCTCTCTGGACCAAAGAGAATAATTATAATCCCTCTTCTACATGTCAACTTTTCAAATTCTTAGAGACAACTATCATATTCCTCCAAAGTCTCCTCTTCTGTGGGTGAAACACCGTGTTATTTCAACTGATCTTTCTGTAGCTTGGTCTCCAGCCCTCTCACCCCACTGATCCGGTCATCCTTCTTTGGCCACTCACTAATTGGTCAATGGCTTTTCTAAAACGTGGCTCCCAGAACTGAACAGAGTCCTTAAAAGATATGATCTGACCAAGAAAGAGTAGCTTGAGACTCTGTTGCATTCCTGTTTTTGGGCACTGGGCTTCTCTTAACGAAGTCCAAAATCACATTAGTTTTGTGCCTTGTGCTTTTTGTTTACATCTTATATTGCCAACTCATACTGAAAATGCCTATTTTAATGTAAACTCTTCCCTAGGTGTGTTTCTATCATCCAGAATTAACAGTTGATTTTTAAGCCTAAATAGAGAATTAAATTCCATTGTTTTATCCTTTTGAGTTTTGGATAGTGACTGTCATATTTACTGGCTAGATTTCTTCTTTCCTCTTTTCCTCTCCCTCCCTCTCTCTCTCTCTCTCTCTCTCTCTCTCTCTCTCTCTCTCTCTCTCTCTCTCTCTCTCTCTCTCTCTCTCTCTCTCTCTCTCTCAATTCTCAAAAACCAAACCTTAAACTCATTTCACTCTGAACTCTGAAGTGCACAGATTGGACAACAATAGGTCCCTGCCCTAGCACCACTTAATGGCTATATTTTGGGCCCTCCTGGCTCAGAGTGAATGTCCATAGTAACTGTTTCTCTTTTGGCCAGCAACTCTGAGGGTCTTCCCCTCCCAGTTTGATTTTTTTTTAATTAAAGAGGTCATGCCTTGACTCACTTCTTAAAGAGGCCCATTCACTGAATGGGTGTCATCTCACTCAAAGTGAAAACCTGAAAAGACCTTAGCCTAAAAGGGCCAGGGTCTCCAATTGCATCCTGGGCCATCTCTAGTCATCCTGATGAATATCTGGGCACTGGACCCAGATAGCTCTGGAGGAGAAAGTGAGGCTGGTGACCTTGCACAGCCCTCCCTCACTTAAATCAAAGTCAACTGCAAGGTATGTCATCATCTCCCTGATGTCATGGTCCTCTTCAAAAACAAAGGACAAACATAAGTGACTGTCATCCACCATGTTAGCAATCCATAACACATTATCTGAATATTTGATAAGCATGCCATCTATAACTTTATTGAAACACCATTGAAGTTATCACGGATTGTAAAGCAATGGTGAGTCCTATACATTAGGTTTAGTGTGTGTATCCTTTCTACAAAGAACTAACCCAACATTATTTTTTATTTTATTTTATTATTTTTGGTTTTTGGTAAATACTATTTTATTTTTCCAAATCACATGTAAAAATAGTTTTCAACATTGATTTTTATAAGATTTTGAGTTTCAAATTTTTTCTCCCTCCCTCCTGTCCCCCTCCCTGAGACAACAAGGATTCCAATATAGGTTATACATGCACAATCATGTAAATATATTTCCACATTAGTCATATTGTGAAAGAATAAACAGAACAAAAGTGAAAAGGCACAGAAAAGTGAAAATAGTATGCTTTGATCTGCATTCAGACTCCATAGTTCTCTCTCTGGATATGGATAACATTTTCCATCACGAGTCTTTTGTAATTGTCTTGGATCATTGTATTGCTGAGAAGAGCTAAATCTATCATAGTTGATCATCACACAATGTTGCTGTTACTGTATACAATGTACTCCTGGTTCTGCTCACTTCACTCAGCATCAGTTCATGTAAGTCTTTCTAGGTTTTTCTGAAGTCTTCCTGTTCATCATTTTTATAACAAAATAGTATCCCTCTATAATCATACTCTACAACTTCTTCAGTAATTCCCCCAATTGATGGGCATCAATTTCCAATTCTTTGCCACTGCAAAAAAAGAGCTGCTATAAATATTTTTTGTACAAATTGGTTCTTTTCCCTTTTAAAAGAAAATCTCTTTTGGATACAGACCCTAGTAGTACTATTGCTAGATTAAAGGGTGTGCAGAGTTTGATTGCCTTTTGGGCACAGTTCCAAATTGCTCTCCAGAATGGCTGGATCAGTTCACAATTCCACCAACAATGCATTAGTGTCCCAATATTCCCATATCTTCTCCAACATTTATCATTTCCATTTTCTATCATATTAGCCAATCTAATAGGTATGAGGTGGTACCTCAGACTTGTTCTAATTTGCATTTCTCTAATCAATAGTGATTTAAAGCATTTTTTTCATATGTCTATAATTAGCTTTAATTTCTTCATCTGAAAATTGCCTGTCTGTATCTTTTGACCATTTATAAATTGGGGAATGACTTGTATTCTTCCAAATTTGACTCAGTTCTCTACATGTTTGAGAAATGAAGCCTTTATCAGAAACGCTGTAAAAATTATTCTCCATCTCTCTGCTTTCCTCCTAATCTTAGTTGCATTGGTTTTGCTTGTGCAAAACCTTTTCAATTTAATGTAATCAAAATTGTCCATTTTGCATTTCATAATGTTCTCTATCTCATTTGGTCCTAAATTCTTTTCTTCTCCATAAATTTGACAGGTAAACTACTCCTTGCTCTCTTAATTTGTTTATGGTATCACCCTTTATTTCTAAATCATGTACCCATTTTGATGTTAGCTTTATATATAGTGTGAAGTGTGGGTCTATGCCTAGTTTTTGCCATACTATTTTCCAGTGTTCCCCGCATCTTTTGTCAAATTCTGAGTTCTCATCCCAGAAGCTGGAGTCTTTGGGTTTATCAAAGAGTAGATTACTATAGTCATTGACTCCTCTGCTTGTGTACCTAACCTATTCCACTGATCTACTACTCTATTTCTTAGCAAGTACCAAGTAGTTTTGATGATTGCTGCTTTATAAAACAGTTTTAGATCTGGTATGGTTAGGCCACCTTCTTTTGCATTTTTTTCATTAATTCCCTTGATACTCTTGACTGTTTATTCTTTCAGATGAAAGTTGTTATTATTTTTTCCAGCTCTATAAAATATATTTTGGTAGTTTGATTGATGTGTCACTGAATAAGTAAATTAATTTAGGTAGAATTATTATGTTAGCTTGGCCTACCCCTGAGCAATTAATATTTTTCCAATTGTTTAGATCTGACTTTGTTCATGTAAAAAGTGTTTTGTAATTGTGCTCATATAATTCCTGGGTTTTTCTTGGCAAGTAGACTCCCAAATATTTTATATTGTATATTGTCTACAGTCATTTTAAATGGAATTTCTCTATCTCTTCTTCTTCAGCTTGTTGTTAATATATAGAAATGCTATGATCTATTTGGGTTCATTTTATATCCTGCAACTTTGCTAAAGTTGTTCATTATTTCAAGTAGTTTTTTAGTTGATTCTCTAAGTATACCATCATATAATCTGCAAAGAGTGATAGTTTTGTGTCCTCATTACCTAGTCTAATTTCTTTGATTTATTTTTCTTTTCTTGTTGCTAAAGCTAACATTTCTGGTACAATATTGAATAGTAGTGGTGATAATGGGCATCCTTGTTTCACCCCTGATCTTACTGGGAAGGCTTCTAGCTTATCCCCATTACAGATAATATTTGGTGATGGTTTTAGATAGATACTACTTATTTTAAGGAAAGCTCAATTTATTCCTTTACTCTCTAGTTAAACTTGATTTTATTAGGACAGTCATTCGGAGATTGAGAGGACTAGATATATAGAGTCCCTGTACCAATAAATAGTATGAGGCTTTGAATATCCTGTATGCTCTTGGGGAGGCAAAGAGAAAAGTGATATACCCAGCTCATTCCCACCCCCATCCACACAACCAGGAGAGCTGCCCCAGATCCAGGCCCACCTACATATCCCCATGACAGTTTGAAAAACATCTTTTGGGGAAGGAAAAAAAACACTTCCTAATCCTCCAAGAGTCATTTTCAAGTGAAACATCTCTCGCCATGAGGAGCCAAGCTGCTTCTTAATTGTTCCCAAGAAACACTTTTCAGCTTCATCCCCATCAACACCTTCAGTAATCTTTGCTGTCAGCCCACGCTTGTGGAAGAGGCCCAGAGAGTTCTCAGTTCGTTCAGGGAGCTCTACACCACACTGTACATGGATTTGCTCATTTCTCACACCAAATAAACCCCTCTAAGTGACACCCCCCAATGCAGAAACATGACTCAGGTCCAGGCAAACAGCCAGTCAATTTTTAGGTCCACAGAGACTCTGGAAAGACAACTTTCCTGAGAGTCTGAGAGACCTGGGTTCTAGTGCCAACTCTGACACTAATTAGGGGCAAGTCACTTCCTTTCACTGAGTCCTGAGTCTGTTTCCTTCTCTGCAAAAAGAAAAGGTTGGCTAAGATGATCCCAGAAATCTCTCTCATTAGTAGTTAACATTACTAGTTAATATTTTCCCCTTGTTTTCTAAATCTACCATATCTGAAATTGAGCCTCTTCCCAATTAAATGCTAATACTGCATAAAGGCAATTCCAATGTAATTCCCCTGTCTCATATTCCTTCCTGGATTAAAATGAAATATCCATTATTATAGGAGACTCTCTTCTTACCCTTTCCTCCCTACCCTCTCATAACTACTAATGTTAACTACTCTAAATCCTATCATTCTAACTCTATAACATTTGATAGAGGGAGCCAAGGCCTAGTCTCTCAACCACATCTAGAAGAGTGAATAATGTTGACTGCCCATCTCCCACAATTTACAAACTGAAGCTTTAGGGAGGCCCAGATAGATCCCCAGACATACTCCTAGGAAGTACCCCCCTAAAGTCTTAGTGTATCTATCAGGGATATTGGGGAAGGGTAGGGAACAGAACAAACCATTCTTTGTGCCTTCCCCCCTAATATCATTTACAGGTGAAATCTGGTTAAAATGAGCCTGGGGCTACTTGGAAGGGGAAGGAAAATCTGTGTTAAAGCAAGGAGGCAAAGATGAGAAATTCTACGTACTCTGATTCAGTGATCATTCAAATATCAATTGATCACAAAGCATTTATTAAGCACCTACTCTGTCGAGGAGAAAATATAAAAAAAATCATTCTTTTCCCTCAGGAAACTTACATTGTATGGAATAGGGAAGAGGTACGTACACATAGTATATCACCTGTGGCTCCAAGAAGCCATAGCATTGTGCAGCAGCCACATGCCAGTAAACCATCTAGGGATAAACTGAGTTGAGTGTACCTGACAGGCCTCAAACCTGTTGGTGAGTTAGGGGGATGTCTCTCCCAAACAGGTGAAGATATCCCCCGATAGAATGAGTGGATGAGAACAATTTGTTTCCACCACCGTGATGGTGGTGGAAGCAGGTGCGGTGAAGAACTTAGAGCTTGGTCAGATACCAGCGATGCCAAAGTCATCTACTACATTCCAAGCCATTACGACTCATCCTGAATTTTATCTTACTACTAGACTTCAGTGATTCTGGAAGAGAGAATGAGGCTGACAACTTTGTGTAACTCTGCCTCACTTAAATCCAACTCGCTTAAATTCACGTGCAAGTCAAGATATCACAATGTGATGTAGTTGGTCCTCTTTGAAAACAAAAGATAAACAACAATATAAACACAGATTTATATGCAGATATATGTGCATGTACATATATGCATATATGTGTGTATACACTCACAGTAATGGGAAGGGGATAGTGGATAGAGGTGGGAATGAGCAGGTCTTCTCACTTTTCTCCTTACCTCACCCAGAGTATACAGGATGTCCTTAAAATCTAATGATGTAAAAATAAAGACCTCAAGTACTAGGAAGTGCCACTAGAGCTGAATTTTAAAGAAACTTAGTGATTCTAAAAGATAGATCTGAGTGCATTCTAGTCATGGAGTGGACAGCAGTGCAAAGGCATTGACATGGGAAATGTCATGGCAGGGAGAGGGTCTCCTCTAATAATGGATATAATAATTGGATTGAAGATAGAACAAATCATTTTAATACAGGAAGGAATGTGAGAGAAAGGAATTACACTGGAATTACCTTTATACTGTATTAGCATTTAATTGGGAAGAGGCTCAATTTCAGATATGGTAGGTTTAGAAAACAAGGGAAAAAAAATGTTAACTACTGAGGCAAGTTTTGTTCTCCATATGGTTGTTTGGAAATTTAAAATGTTCATAGGTCAATAAAATCTAAAGCTAGAAGTGACCTAAGAGATAAACTAGTGGACATATCAGCACCCCCCCTCCTGCCTCAGTTTCCAGATGAACTAAGATAGAGCAATATATACCTTCTGAGAACTTGAAGGCCTACACTCGGGAGACATTTTAAACTTCTAATCACCTGCCTTTGTCAGGAGATCTCCTGCTATTCACTGATACACTTTTTTGATTCATTCCTCAATGCTTAATATTCTTTCATCCCCTTCTAAGGCTCTCCATCATGGTGATACTGCATGCTAGAATGCCAATTAACAGTCCCTACCCTCTACTCCCCAACTCCAGCTGTCCAGTCTCTCATTCTCATCCACTTCAGCCCTACCCTCCCACTCCCACATGTTGGTCCCTTCCACTATGGAACTCCCACTCTATAACTAGTGAATTTCCTTTCAGCGTGGAACTCTTTCTCTCCTGATCTTTCCATCTTCTGGCACTCAATGAGAACCTGGTTCCCTGGCCATTCTTTACAGTAATGCTTGTACTTTCTCTCATATCCCTTCACTCATTAGTCATGGTTGGAGGGAAGGGAAAGAGATCAGCTTGCTCCTTTCTCTCCATTGCCACTTCCAGGCATTCAGTAACCTCTTCTCCTCTGAGATTTACCCTATCAAAATTTAGCATAGAATCCAGATCCTAGTGATAGTTACCTACTGGTCTCTGGTCATTCCTAATTTCTTAATGAGTCTAATGTATGACTCACACTTTCACTGTCCACCTCAACTCCTATCCTCATGTTAGGGAACTTCAATGTGTGTGTTTATTTTCCTTCAAATACCCCTAACTTCCCAGTTACTCAATCTACTCAACTCCCATGACCTTCATTCTATTTCAGCTACATACAGGGATAGTCAGAGTCTTGATCTTGCCATTACCCATATTGGTTCTATTTCCATGTTCAAGAACACTGAAATTCCTTTTTCCTGATCATAATCTTTTACCATTCCATCTCTCCTTATCTCTCCCTGAACCTGTTTCTCACCCTTGCCATAGCCTCCAATTTCTACACCACTCAGGTTTTCCCCCTGCTATCACCCTGCTCTATATTTGCCTCACTTTCCAACCTTACTCCTTTGGGGAACCAGTTCGATGCTACAGTATTATCTACTGAATTCCTAGCTTTCTTCACTTACTGCGACTGATTCCCTGCTAAAACCAAACCCTGGATCGCTCTCATTGTCCACTTCCTTTATTTCCCTACTCAAGTGTTGCTGAACAGAACCATGCTGACTACTGACTACATCCACTACAAATTTATGTTATCTAACCTTCACTGGCCCTTCATTGTAACAAAGCAATCTTCTCACTAATTTCTTCTTTATGTCACTCACCACAGTGGTTGTTCTAAGACTTTTCTCTTAAAGCCTCCCACAGCATTCCTCCCCTCACATGCAAATACACACACTGTTTGACCCAATGACCTTACCTTACACTTCACACACACACACACACACACACACACACACACTCCCTCTTCTCCCCTTGTTCTCATCTCACAGACTCCCAAAATTATCTGGAAGATGATTGTCATTCAGTCATTTTTCATTCATGTCCAACTCTTAATGACCCCATTTGGAGTTTCTTGGCAAAATACTGGAATGGTTTGCTATTTCCTTCTCCAGCTCATTTTACAGAAGAGGAAACTGAAGCAAACAGGGTGACGTGACTTGCCCAGAGTCACGCAGCCAGTAATTGTCAGAGGCCAGATTTCTACTCAGGAAGATGAGTCTTCCTGACTCTATGCCTGGCACTCTATCCACTGCTCCACCTAGCTGTCCCTACTCTCTCCACCTTACTGTCTACAAATGGGCCAAAGTCTTACTCATCCTTCTAAACCCTTAACCAAATCCCAATAACTCCACTAGCTAGTATTCCATAGTACTCTCTCAGATAAACATCTTAAAAAACCCATCTACTCTTGATGATCCTATTCCCCATCTCCCTCTCTTATAAACCCTTGGCAGTCTGGCTTCTGACCTCATCATTCACCTGATAGAGCTCTCTCTAAAGTTATCTCTAATCTCTTTTTTCCCTCTGTATATATTTTATTTAATAGTTTAGTTTTCAACATTGATTTCCACAAGATTTTGAGTTACAAATTTTCTCCCCATTTCTACCCTCCCCCCCATTCCAAGATGGCATATATTCTGATAGCCTCATTCCACAGTCAGCCCTCCCCTCTTTCACCCCATTCCCCCCCCATCCCTTTTCCCCTTACTTTCTTGTAGGGCAGGATAGATTTCTAGGCCCCATTCCCTATATATCTTGTTTACCAGCTGCATGCAAAAAAAAAATTAATTTTTTAAAGCATCTGCTTTTAAAACTTTGAGTTCCAAATTCTCTCCCCTCTTCCCTTCCCACCCACCCACTCTAGGAAGGCAAGCAATTCAACATAGACCACACATGTATCATTGTGCAAAACACTTCCACAATGCTCATGTTGTGAAAGGCTAACTATATTTCCTTCCATCCTATCCTGTCCCCCTTTATTCAGTTTTCTCCTTTGACCCTGTCCCTTTTCAAATGTGTTTGCTTTTGATTACCTCCTCCCCCTATCTGCCCTCCCTTCTATCATCCCCCACTTTTTTATCCCCTTCCACTTACTTTCCTGTGGAGTAAGATACCCAATTGAGTGTGTATGTTATTCCCTCTTCAGGTTGAATCCGATGAGAGTAAGATTCACTCATTCCCCCTCACCTGCCCTCTCTTCCCTTCCAACAGAACTGCTTTTTCTTGCCACTTTTATGTGAGATAATTTACCCCATTCTATCTCTCCCTTTCTCCCTCTCTCAATGTATTCCTCTCTCACCCTTTAAATTTACTTCATTTTTTTAGATATCATCCCTTCATATTCAACTCATTCTGTGCTCTCTGTCTATATTCCCTTCAACTCCCCTAATATTGAGAAAGGTCTCCTGAATTACACACATCAATTTTCCATGCAGGAATGTAAACTTGACAGTTCAACTTTAGTAAGTCCCTTATAAATTCTCTTTCTTGTTTACCTTTTCATGCTTCTCTTGATTCTTGTGTTTGAAAGTCAAATTTTCTATTCAGCTCTGATCTTTTCATTGAGAAATCTTGAAAGTCCTCTATTTTATTGAAAATCCATATTTTGCCTTGGAGCATTATACTCAATCAATTTCTCATAAAGTCACTAACTTCTACTTGCTCCAATCTAATTTTTAAGGTGGTATTTTCTTCAGTGGTCTTTTGGACCTCCTTTTCCATTTGACTAATTCTGCCTTTCAAGGCATTCTTCTCCTCATTGGCTTTTTGGAGTTGTTTTGCCATTTGGCTTAGTCTATTCATTAAAGTGTTATGTTCTTCAGTATTTTTTGGGTCTCCTTTAGCAATTCTTTGACTTGTTTTTCATGGTTTTCTGGCAACACTCTCATTTCTCATCCCAATTTTTCCTCTACTTCCCTTACTTGCTTTTCCAAATCCTTTTTGAACTCTTCCATGGCCTGAACCCAATTCATATCTTTCTTGGAGGCTTTTGATGTAGGCTCTTTGACTTTGTTGACTTCTTCTGGCTGTATGATTTAATCTTCTTTGTCACCAAAAAGGAATCTAGAGTTTGAGTTTGAATCTGAGTTTGTTTTTGCTGCCTGTTCATGTTCCCAGCCAACTACTTGACCCTTGAGCTATTTGTCAGGCTATGACTGCTTGTAGAGTAGAGTACTTTGTCCCAAGCTTTAGGGTCCAAGCACTGCTGTTTTCAGAGCTACTTCTACTTCAACGTCACCCCAGGCTCTGTCACAGCAGCGTTCCTTCTCCCCCAAGAACTGCCAACCAGGACTACAATTCAGATGCAAGCAGGACACAGCAAGAGAATCTGTCTTTGTGCCCACAAAGCGCTCCTTGCATTCCCGCTCTTATTTGCTGCTAGATTCCTCCTACCTTGTTAGCCAGGGACTCGGGAAGCCGGTGACGCTGGTACTCTGGAGGCAGCCTCAGGAGCTTCCTGCTGCTGCTACGGCCACCACTGCATGACCTCCTCCACCCCCAGAGCTGGTTCCTGGACCACTCTGAACTCAATCCTGCAGTTTCCCCCAACCTGCTCTTTGGCATTTGTGGGTTGAGAAGTCTGGTAACTGCCACAAATCACTGTTTCATGGCCCCAAGGCCTGTTCCAGCTGGCTGACTCCAGGTCTGGTCTGTCCTGGTGCAGCCCACACTGGGCTGCCCTCAGCTCTCAGTACTGTGTGATAGAACCTTCCCGGCGACCATCCAGGCTCTCCCGGGCTGGAGATCTGTTTCCCTCTGCTATTTCGTGGGTTCCGCAGCTCTAGAAATTGTTCAGAGCCATTTTTTACAGGTGTTTGGAGGGATTTCGGGGGGAGCTTAAGCAAGTCCATGCTTTCCTGCCACCATCTTGGTTCTGCCCTGCTCTGTGATTTCTTAATGGCCAAATCTGATAGCCTTTTCTTAATCCTTGTCCTTCTGGGTGACCATTTTCTTCTCCTGGACCTGATCTCCTTTTGGGGTTTTTGCAACACCCCTCTCTATTGGCTCTCTTCCTACCCCTCCTTTCTATTCTCCTTGACTGGATCTTCATTGATTTCATACTCTCTAAATCTGGGTGTAGCACAAGGCTCCGTCCTAGGTGCCTATTCTTTTCTCTCTATACTCTCTTAATTTTAAGTGACAACATCAGCTACCATGCTTCTTTATCTTCTCCATGGAGATGACACTCATATCAAGATATTCAGTCCTGGGCTATCTTCTGAGCTTTAGTTTGATATCACCAGCTGCCTTCTGGATATTTCAACCTGGATAAATCACAGGCATCTCAGAAACCAATATGTCCAAAGCAGAACTCATAATCTTCTTCCCTGAAAACCATCTGTCTTTTGAACTTCTCTATTACTGTCAAGTTGCTCAGGTTCACCACTTCAATGTCATCCTTAATTCCCTTTTTTTGAACTGACCCCATATATTTGTTGTTATTCAGTCATTTCAGTTGTGTCTGACTCTTCATAATCTCACTTGGGGTTTTCTTGGCAAAGATACTAGAATGGTTTTCCATTTCCTTCTCTAGTTCATCTTACAAGTGAGGAAACTGAGGCAAACAGGATTAAGTGACAGGATTAAGTGCTAAGGGTCATGTAGCTAGTAAGTATCTGAGGAAGGATTTGAACTCAGGTCTTCCTGACTCTGGGCCCAGTGCTCTATCTACACACACAAACACACACACACACACACACACACACACACACACACACACACACACACCCCTAATCCGTTGTCAAATATTGTTGCTTCTAACTGTATGGTCTCTCTCATATACAATGCCTTCCCTAACCCCACACAGTCATAACCTTTGTTCAGTCCCTCCTTGCTTCTTACTCGGTCTATCACAATAACCTCCTAATTATTCTAATTAGTCATCTTGCTTCAATTATCTCACCCTCTCCAAAGTACACCCCCCACACACATACACACAGGTGCTAATGTGATTTTCCTAAGCCCAGGTACAACCACATCATCCCCCCTACTCAGTAAAGTTCAGTTGCTCCTCAAGACCTCCACAATCCAATATCATCTCCCCTTAGTTGCCATTTAGAGCCATGACATGGCTTCTTCCTCTCTTTCCATTTGTCTTATTAATGTCTTCTCCACTCACTTTGGTTTGGCTATCCTGGGGTACCTACTGTTCATCACATAATGCTCTAGTTGCTATCTGCATGCCTTTATGCTGGCCATCCCCCACTCCTGGAATGCTCTCAGATCAAGCACCATTCCCTAGATGAGGCCTTTTCTGCCCTCCACAGCTACCATTACCTGCCCCTCCAAGACTATCTTCTGTCTACTGGATATGTACCTTCTATATGTCTATTTAGATGCATTTCATCTCCCCCATTAGAATTTAACCTTCCTGAGAGCAATGACTGTTTTCATTTTCTTTTTTTAATCTTCCAGCTTAGCCCAGCTCTTTATACATGTTGTTCTGCTGTTTCAGTCATGTCCAACTTTTCATGATCCCATTTAGGGTTTTCTTGGCAAGAAATATTAAATTGTTTGCCATCTCTTTCTCTAGCTCATTTTACACATGAGGAAATCAAGGCAAACAGTGTTAAGTGAGTTGTCCAGGGTCACCCAGCTAGTAAGTGTCTGAGGCTAGATTTGAACTTGGGAAGATGAATCTTCCTGACTCTAGGCCTAGCATGCCATCTACCTTGCCACAGCTGCCCTCTTCTGCTGCATGTTAAAGTACTTGATAAATTCCTGATGAAGGACTGATTAATAAACAACTCATCCCCTCCTTTTATGAATGAGGAAAACTAGGGCCAAGACTTGTCCAAGATCACACAATCATCATCAAACATTTATTAACCACCCACCATGTGCCTACACTGTGTTAGATGCTGAGGATACAAAGACAGAACTCAAAGAGGCCCTGCCCTCAAGGCGCTTTCATTCTATCTATGTACCTCTCTCAGCACAAATCAGTCACCCACAAAGCAAACACAAGGCTATTTGGGTGAGTATGGGTGGTGAGAAGAGAAGCATATGGTTAGAGAAAGTATTCCAACCCATGCCTTCTGATCTCACATCCAGGACTCACTCTGCCACACTGCATTTGCTAATTACCATGGTCCTTTCCTGGCTGTATTGACCTTTATATGGAAAATTGATTCTGCCTTCTCTTCCTTTGGAAAACACAATCTCAGCCCTGGAGATGGTAAATGAGCAGAGTTTGTGTCCCCAGGAACCTGGGCTTCACCGTTGGCCTTCAGAGATCCCAGTTTACCACCTTGCTCCATCCTCTCTCCCCTCTGCTTCATTCTGGACTAGAAAGAAGATGCTAAACACCAGGTTTTTCCCTTCAAAAGTTCTGATGTCTCTTCAGAGATAAACTCTGAAAGCGTGTCCCATGGCCTGCCAAGTTAGATTCAGCTTAAAAATAACTCGTTACAGCCCCAGCTGACAGTAATTTGTGGAATTAAGATGGTGTCAGAGACGATTTTATGAAAGCGAGGGCTGTCTCTGGTGATTGGGTTTCCTGAAAGATGAACAGATAACTCACCACAGGACATTCCATTAGCTTCCATTACACTCTGAACACAAAACAAAATGGGCCCTTATTTTTCTGCAATCCAGGTTCTTTTTTTTTTTTCTTTTCAGTAAGGCAATGTTTATAGCAGGGCAATTAAAGTTTGCTTGGGGGTTAGAAACCACCCTCCGAATACGGGACCCAAATTAATTTTTCAAACAAAACGTGGGAGAAAAGATTGGTAATGTGTTGCCATCAGAGATTGTTTCCTAACCTTTGAATAAGATGCAAATAAGGATCACTAAGAGTTTACAGAGAAATCTTAAAAGATTGTCTGGAAAGGCTCAAAGAGGGAACAGAGTATATCTGGCCAGACTACTTCCTGGACCACATAACATGTGGAAGTTCTAGCAGTCAGAAGACTTCCCTTGCAGAGTCTATCTTTCTTCCTTTCTCCCTTCCAAACAGGAACAGGCATGGTAGAGAAGTGACTGAAGCCTAAGCCACTCTCAAAAATGGGCCATTTAGGAGTTTTGGACTTCTCAGTGCTTTGCCACAGTAACAGTGGAAATACACAGGAGTGAATAGCATAAAGTATGCTCTTATAAGATCAAACCAAAATTACTAAGTGCCCACCTAGACTGATGTCTAGAACCTGTTGAGTCCTGGAAAACTGGGCTGGGTTGAAAGATTATAACTGATGCTAACTAACCTCTTCTATCATTACAGGGCATACTCTTGGATATTCTAGGATGAGTCCTTCTCTAGCTTCTAGTTACAAATCTTTCCTCATTTTCTCAACTGTGAGAAAGGCTCAGATCTGTCAGGCTATGTACTTCTCTTGATCAACCACCCTGTTACCCACAGAATTACATGGAGTCATAGATTTAGAATTTGAAAGAGTCTCAAGGTAATTTAGGTGAGGCATCTCGTTTCATAGATGAAACCCCAAAAGGCAAGCAATTTACTGAAGGTCACACAGGCAATCAACAGCAAATGCAGAATTTCAGCCTAGGACTCCAAATACAATCCTCCACACTACTCATCAGCCTGTCATCCTAACTCTCTTTTCAATAAGAGAAAGGTTCCTTGGAAGGAGGAGGCACAGATCTCTGCAGCCTGGAGAAGACAGTGACAGGCCTTGAGGTTCACATCTGAGAGGATCCTTACAACTTCAGATTAAGGATCTTTCTATCAGCTTCTCCTGCACCGCTCTTTGAGGGAAGCCACCCAGTCATGCCTTATTTCAGTCTCTCTTCTCCGACCACATCCTCCAAACATTTTTACCAGCTCTGCCATTGCTCCTGGATAGGGCATCTTAACTTATCCTCCTACAGCCCCAACTCTGTAACTTTAAAACCAGAGTAGCCCCTCTGGCCATCATTTTTTTTATGTGTGTTGTCTCCCTATTAGAATATAAGCTCCTTGAAAATGCATACAATAAAAACAATATTTAAAGACAAATAATTTTGAAAGACTTAGGAACTCTGATCAATACAATGACAAACCACATTCCACATGACTCAGAATAAAACATATTACTCACCTCCCAACAGAGACATGATGGAATTAAGAGTTCAGAGTGAGAAAATATGCAATTTTTTATATAGTGAATGAGGTAATTTGTTTTATTTGATTATAAATGTTTGTAACTGGGGTTTTGTCTTTCTTGCTTTCTCAATTGGATGGGGTAAGGGAGATGGGAGAGAGAGAATGTCAATCTAAAACTAGAATAAAATTTAATTTAAAAACAAAAAAGGAAAGTAGGCTCCTTGAAGGCAGGGACTATCTTCACTTTTATCCCCAGTGCTTGGCACATAGTAAGCCCCTAACGAATGTTTATTCATTCATTCATTCAAACTGCCAGAGGCTGATTGAAATGGAGATCACAAAAAGGCTTATGATGAAGAACTATTCAGGAAATTTTGTTCTTTTCTTCAACATTGAAAAATTCATTTTATTTTGCATAAGACAGTGTTTAGAAATTGTCTCAGTACTGTAATTTTGTTGATTGATCTACCAAGTTAAGTGTATGTGTGATCATCACAAGTTTTGCACATTGAGTGTCCCAAAAGATTAAGGGCAGTTTTAAGCTTTATGCTTTCCTCCCAACAACTCATGAGGTGGGTAGTACAAATAGTCTTATCCTCAATTCTTATCATCTTTTGGATAAAATACAAATTCCAAACCTGGAATTTTAAATATCTTTCCACATGGGTTCCATGTACCCATCTTTTCAATCTTATTTTGTGTCATTTCCTTTTATATACTCTTCATTCTAGTCAAACTGGCCTGTTCGTGGGTTCTCCATACATGACTTTCCATCTCCTACCTCTGTGACTCAACAGGACTGGCTTCCTCCTCTCTGGGTAAAACTGTCACTTCACCTCCACCTTCTCGAATCCCAAACTCCCTTAAAACATAATCTGACTCCTACCTAAGGACTTTCCTGATTCCCCCAATTGTTAGAGCTCTTTCCTTCTTGAGATTACTTTGCATAGAAGTCATTTTTATTCATCTATGTACTTGTTATGTCAATCTCTGGACTTCTCCATCATACTTTCAGGAAACCCTTCTTCCTGGGAGATCCCTTCAGCCCTGGAATTCACACCTCTTCGGTTCCCTCTGACTTTGAGGCCCCTCCCTCTAATTGGAGGGTAGGGAACTCATCCCAGAATCTCCATTTAAGGAGGGCACCCAGGCCAGCCATGTCTTCATTTCCCACTGGGCTTCACTCCTCAAAATTTCTTCAGCATTCCTCACACACAATGCATTCCAGTCTCCCCCACCCACCACACCCCTGCCCTTTCTTCTGTTTCCCTTTTGTAGATTATCTTTTTCTATTCCTTTACTTATCGCTGTATTTTCAGTGCTAAGCACAGCACCAGACACATAGTAGGGGTTTAACAAATCTTTATTGACTGACTGCCTGACTACCTAGTAAGACATAAGTTCTTTAAGCATAGGAACTGGTTCATCTTTGCTTTTGTATGCCCAGAGCAGAGACAGGAGAGGGGAGGAAGAGGGAGAGAGACAAAGAAAAAGAGCAAAAAGTACAGTGAGTAGGGAGAGAGATATAGGAGGGGAGAGAGGAGGGAGAGAGAGGAGGGATGATAAATGGTAGAGTAATAAAAGATGGGTTGATAGGTGATGGAGATGACAGAGATAGAAAATAGAGATAACAGTAGATAAAGATGGAGAGATGTTTGAAGATAGAAAACAGTTGATAGAAATGATATAGTTGATAAATAGCTATAGATAAAAGGATAGAGATGATGAAAAGTTGATTGGTTGAGAGATGAGAGGGAGAAAGAGAGAGAGAGAAAGGGAGAGAGGAGTGGAGAGAAGAGAGAGAGAGAGAGAGAATAGACAAAACATTTACTAAGCACTTACTACATGATGCCAGGTACTGTGCCGAGCACCTTTGAGGAGTTTATAGTCTAACAGGGAAGACAATACATAAAAGAGACCTGGGAAGCAGATGTACAGCACTGGGATGAGGTGGATAGCTAATGTGCCTTGGAGGCATTTCCTCCCCAAACTAAATTAGCTAAAGTTCACCTACCAAAGCCTGGAGCTCCAGGGGCAGAGCCTAACACCCACCCAACTAAGAATCAGTGGACACAGGATTTGAATCCAGTGTTCTTCCCAGTACACAAATGTTTTAAAATATTTGTTCTATATTGGTCTGCACAGTCCTTTAATTCCTTAAGTACAATGTGTTAAATCTGCAGGGATGAGAAGGAAATATTCAGAGAAAGTGAGTGGCAAAATGAGAGTTCCACTCTCTCCTGGGCTCTGAGAGAGATTTTTCCCCATGATGCCCTGTGTTGGATATAGCTAGGAATATCCACTTCCATTCTGCCACTTTTTGTCTCTAGCCAGAAGAAGCTTTTGTGCACCAGAGGCAAGGTTTGAAAATTGGGCCCTTCCTGTGTTACTGTTCCCTGGAGGTTTTGAGCCTTCTGTGCAAAGCATGCAAATGGGATAATCACAAAATTAAAACCTACACACCATAGAGAATGGAATCACCTGGTATTAAAAATATTCATTTGTAGGAGTATTTTAAAAGGTATCTTATTTTTTACCCCAGGTGTTGCTCTGGTGACAGCCTATCTCTTCAACCTTTAGTTCTGTCTCTCTATGCTCAATGTCATGATTGAAAAGCAGGAAAAAGGAAGGTATCAGATGTTTCCAGGTTAAGGGACATATCCCAATTTTTTTTAAATGGACACATAGTTCACTGGTCTTCCACATCTTAATACCTTAATGTATCCATAATCTCACAGACAAGGGCCCTCCCTCCAGGGATGAAGATTACACCCCATTATACCTTCTCATAGTAAATAATTTCTATCCAAGGCCTACAACAAGCCTCCATAGAGTATCAACCACCATATCCTTGGGGCCTTCCTCTGGGTTAGGAGTTCTTCCATGGATAGATTTTAAGGGGTCTATAAACTTAAATGAAAAACTTACATTCTCATTTTCACTAATTTTGGTTTCCTTCCTATTCCTACATATTTTATTTTATACATTTTATTTTTTTTCAGGCCAATTGTTTTCAATTTATTGGTTTTTAAATTTATCTTATACCCAACACATAATTCTGAAAGCGAACTCTCTGAGTTATTCTTTAATAGATGAAAGATTAGATGCTTGATACTTCAAGTTTGTGATTTGTGTTACTAGTAAGGTCAAGTTTCCCGGCCTCTTCTCCAGAGGCCCTGAGATTGCTCTTGTTCTCCAGACTTGAAACTGAGTCAACTCTGCTTCCTACCTCAAACAAAAATCCAGCTCCTTGTTTCAACTTATTTTTGTCGTATCCTCATTCTCCCATTCAAAATGGTCCAAAACATTAACCCTATAATCTTTGACTTCTTTCTTATCTGGCTTCTTGCCTCCCACTTCCACTTGGTCACTCGATTATTTTTTTTTAATTCTCAAAAACATCCCTCTTGCTTCTGACCATTCTTTTTCCATCTCTACTGTGACATCTCTAGTTCAGCCCCTAAACTCAGAATCACTTCTAGTGCTCAGCACAATTATTTACACATAGCTAAATGAATTCAATACCTGGATAGCTACAGTAACCCCCAACTGGGTAACCTTTCTTTTTTTTATTTTTATTTTTTGCTTTTTATTATTTATTTAATATTTTTAGTTTTTAGCATTGATTTCCACAAGATTTTGAGTTACAAATTTTCTCCCCATTTCTACCCTCCCCCGCCCCACTCCAAGAGAGCAAATATTCTGATTGCTCCATTCCCCAGTCAGACCTCCTTTCTGTCACCCCACTCCCCCCCCCACACCCATTTCCCTTACTTTGCTGTAGGGCAAGATAGATTTCTATGCCCCATTGTCTGTATATCTTTTTTTTCCCAGTTGCATGCAAAAACAACTTTTTTAAGCATCTGCTTTTAAAACTTTGAGTTCCAAATTCTCTCCCCTCTTCGCTCCCCACCCACCCTCCCTAAGAAACCAAGCAATTCAACATAGGTCACACAAGTATCATTATATAAAGCCCTTCCACAATACTCATGCTCTGAAAGACTAACTATATTTTGCTCCCTCCTATCCTGCCCCTTTTATTCAATTTTCTCCCTTGACCCTGTCCCTTTTCAAAAGTGTTTGTTTTTGATTACCTCCTCCCCCTATTTTGCTCCCTCCTATCCTGCCCCTTTTATTCAATTTTCTCCCTTGACCCTGTCCCTTTTCAAAAGTGTTTGTTTTTGATTACCTCCTCCCCCTATCTGCTCTCCCTTCTATCGTCCCCCCTTTTTTATCCCCATCCTCCTTCTTTCCTGTGGGGTAAGATACCCAATTGAGTGTGTATGGTATTCCCTCCTCAAGTCAAATCCAATGAGAGCAAGATTCACTCATTCCCTCTCACCTGCCTCCTCTTCCCTTCCAACAGGATTGCTTTTTCTTGCCACTTATATGTGAGATAATTTACCCCATTCTAACTCTCCCTTTCTCCCTCTCTCAATATATTCCTCTCTCATCCCTTAATTTGATTTTATTTTTTTAGATATCATCCTTTCATATTCAACTCACCCTGTGCCCTCTGTCTATATATATATATATATATATATATACATGCATGTATGTATGTATGTTATACATATGTATGTATGTATGTATATTCCCTTCAGCTACCTTAATACTGAGGTCACAAGAATTATACACATCATCTTTCCATGTAGGAATGTAAACAAAACAATTCAATTTTAGTCCGTACCTTATGATTTCTCTTTCTTGTTTACTTTTTCATACTTCTTTGATTCTTGTGTTTGAAATTCAGATTTTCTATTCAGCTCTGGTCTTTTCACTGAGAAAGTTTGAAAGTCCTCTATTTTATTGAAAATCCATATTTTGCATTGGAGCATTACACTCAGTTTCGTTGGGTAGGTGATTCTTGGTTTTAATCCTCCATTGACCTCTGGGATATCATATTCCAAGCCCTTCAATCCCTTAATGTAGAAGTTAGATCTTGTATTATCCTGATTGTGTTTCTACAATACTCAAAGTGTTTCTTTCTGGCTGCTTGCAGGATTTTCTCCTTGATCTGGGACCTCTGAAATTTGGCAACAATATTCCTAGTTTTCTTTTTGGGATCTTTTTCAGGAGGCAATTAGTGGATTCTTTCAGTTTCTATTTTATCCTCTGGCTCTAGAATATCAGGGCAGTTCTCCTTGATAATTTCTTGAAAGATGATATCTAGGATCTCTTTTTGATCATGGCTTTCAAGTAGGCCAATAATTTTTAAATTATCTCTCCTGGATCTGTTCTCCAGGTCAGTGGTTTTTCCAATGAGATATTTCACATTGTCTTCCATTTTTTCATTGCTTTGGTTCTGTTTTATAACATCTTGATTTCTCATAAAATCACTAGCTTCCACTTGCTCCAATCTAATTTTTAAAGTAGTATTTTCTTCAGTGGTCTTTTGGTCCTCCTTTTCCATTTGGCTAATTCTGCCTTTCAAGGCATTCTTCTCCTCATTGGCTTTTTGGAGCTCTTTTGCCATTTGGCTTAGTCTATTCATTAAGGTGTTATTTTCTTCAGTATTTTTCTGGGTCTCCTTTAGCAAGTCATTGACTTGTTTTTCATGGTTTTCTCATATCACCCTCATTTCTCTTCCCAATTTTTCCTCTACTTCTCTTACTTGCTTTTCCAAATCCTTTTTGAACTCTTCCATGGTCTGAGACCAGTTCATGTTTTTCTTGGAGGCTTTTGATGTAGGCTCTTTGACTTTGTTCACTTCTTCTGGCTGTATGTTTTGGTCTTCTTTGTCACCAAAAAAAGATTCCAAAGTCTGAGTCTGAATCTGAGACCATTTTCACTGCCTATTCATATTCTCAGCCAACTACTTGACCCATGAGCTTTTCATTGGGGTATGACTGCTTGTAGAGTAGAGAGTACTTTGTCCCAAGCTTGAGGGGCTGTGCTGGTATTTTCAGAGCTACTTCTACACAGCAAGCTCTGCCACACCAGGTCTCCTTCTCCCCCAAGAACCACCAACCAGGATTCTACCCCAGATCCTGGCAGGGCAAAGCAAGCTTTGCACTCCAGCTGTTATCTGCTGCTTAATTCCTCCCAGCAGGTGGGCCTGGGGTTGGAAGCAACTGTGGCTGTAGCTCTGGAAGCAGCCTCAGACTGCACCACCTCTGCTGCCCCTGGGGCAGTGGCCAAACCTCGAACTCCTTTCACTCTGTCCCAACAGCTTTTTCCCACTAACTTTCTCTGTTGTCTTTGGTGTTTGTGGGTTGAGAGGTCTGGTAACTGCCACAGCTCACTGATTCAGGGCCCTGTGGCCTGTTCTGCTTGGCTCCCAGTCTGGTTGGTCCTGGCACGGCCCACGCTGGGTTCTGCTCTGCTCTGCTCCCAGCTCCGTGTGATAGGGCCTTCCCAGAGACCATCCAGGCTGTCCTGGGCTGGAGCCCTGCTTCCCTTTGCTATTTAGTGAGTTCTGCAGCTCTAGAATTTGTTCAGAGCCTTTTTCATAGGTGTTTGGAGGGACCTGGTGGGGAAGCTTAAGCAAGTCCCTTCTTTCTAGCTGCCATCTTGGCTCCACCCCTCTATTTTATGCATTTTAAAACATTATTCTGAGGCATCTGTAGATTTCACCAGACTGACAAAGAATTTCATGACACATACACAAAAAGTTAAGAACCCTTGCTCTGAGTCTTTTAATATTCCATAGAGTTCAAAAGGTCCATGAACTTGGATGGGAAAAAAAATACATCTTTATTTTCACTAACTTCCACCTGAAATTTATCATTCATATTCATAAATTATGAATGGAGGTTACAAACATAATTCTGAGAATAGTCATGATAGTCAGCATTTATTCACATGGTGCTTTAAGGTTTGCAAAGCACTTGACAAATGTCTCACTTCACAAAGTCTCATCTCACCACAATCCTGGGAGGTAAGTGTTGTTATTATCCCTATTTTATAGATGACAAAACTGAGCAGAGAGAGGTTAGGTGGCTTGCCCAGGGTGACATAGCTAGTAAGTATCTAGAACTGGATTTGAACTCAGATCTTCCTGACTCCAGGTCCAGTATTCTGTCCACTGCACTACTTAGCCACCATGGACCCAGACTGCAAAGGGGCCCATGACACAAGAAAATTTTAAGAACCTCTGATGCAATTCAATACCTTCACTTAACATGAGTTTTTTATGTAAATCTCATTAAGGAACCTCACCATTTAGAAAAGCTGAAAAAAAAATACATTGGATTCATATAGAATCCCTATAGAAGCCAGAGGCTACATTCACAAGACTCAGATCAGGACTGCTGTGGTAGTTGCTGCTGTTGTCTTGTTGTTTCTATTGTGGCTGTTTGGGGGTAAGGGGTGAAGAGAGAGCAACAAGAGTCATTTCATTAAACTGAGTAGTCAATGATCCCCCAGTTGTTTTTTTTTTCCCTTTACATCCATTAAGAGCCTAACTGTGGCCAGAAAAAGAAAAGGTGGGAAAAAAGCATTATATCCATTGTCTATGAGTTGAGTCATTCTGGTTGAGTCTTTCTAACCCCTGATGGAACTCTTCCCTTCTAGATAAGAGGCCAAGAACTTGGAAGGCCCCAATACTCAGTCTACAGGGTGGTTTAAATGGGGCCCACATCTTACCATGGAAGACCCCAAGCCTAACCCTCTCAACATTCAGTTATGATTAAGGGACATTCTTTCCTCCGAGGCCAAGGGAGTTGGCTCTTGAGCCAACTCCACACCATAGCTGGCTAAAGCAAATGAAGGATTGTTGTGTTTATTATTCACTGAGCCTAATTAAAACCAAGATTGGCCCAGCATCTGCTAGCGGCTGATTTCCTCCTTCTCTCCTTCCCCAGCCCATCTCTAGTCAACATGATTCATCGGCTTTTAGTGCATTAGGCAAATTCTCTGTAATTGCGGAGAGGGGAAAGGAGCAAGGGGCCTGTGGCACCGTCCGGGCGTTACAGCATCGCCTTCCTGTAAGTCACACGGACTCCAGGAAAGGGGCTTAAATTGCCTTTATTGATCTGTCAGCCCTCTAATAGATCATTTCTCACTAAATAAAGAAACAGGTTCCCAAAGAGAGCTCTCTCTCCACCTACACTACTCCTCATGGGTCTACCAGTCCCTCCCTTCCTGTGGGAGTTGTGTCCTGAAAGCTTGATTTCAACTTAAAAAGAGTTTATGTGCATAGAGGATAATTTTTCCAAAGCCACAAGAGGGGCTTTAGGTAGCCAGCTACCCAGAACCAAGTGGGGACAGTTCTATCTCTAAACCAGAAGGACGGTCTAATTTAACCCCAGAGCAAGAATCTAAACTTGTGGGTGACCAAAAGGGTCCCTTTCTTTCCAGGTGAGTATTTCAAAGGTGACCATCCACCCTCCACTTTGTCTCTGAAGCAGAGGGTGTCTGTTTGTTGCAGGGGGGAGGGGGAGGGTGTGTGTGTGTGTGTGTGTGTGTGTGTGTGTGTGTGGTTGTTGCTGTGTTTTCATGGTTTTTTTTTTTTTGCCAGATCCAAAATGAGTAAAGTTTAGGCTGACCAAGAATTCATCATTAGAAATTAGAGTAGCTAACAATAAATCCAAAAGGTTTGAAGTAAATTCTCCAATGTAATTGAAATATCAAAAGGTGAGCTAACAATGACCTAGTAAATGTTCCCTTGCCTTTCCTTAACCGGACCCTCTTTTTGTCCATTTCACTGCTATTCCTTTCTCCCACTGAATATATACTTATGTTTGTGTATATGCATATATATGTATATATGTTGTATACATATGCATATATGTGTACATATATTTATTATTTATGCATGCATATGTATGTGTACACATATATACACATATGGGTCTTTGTCTCTCATATATGAGAAATATGGTGTAAGTCAGAAAAAAAAATGGAGACCTTGACCTCTGCAGACATATCACTTTTATTGGTATTATGAACATTATTGACCTGTTTTGCCCAGGAGACAGACCCAAGGAATGGAGGTGGGGGCAGGGTAGGAGGGAAGAGAGAGACAGAAGGAAATATGATCACAGTACCAGAAGGGCAAAGGCCAGGATTCATGTTTCAAACATTCAAAGATCACCTGATGTGCAGAGGGTCAGGACAGAGGCTTATAACTTTGTATGCCAGATAGAGTAGGGAGTTCAATCATGAGTCAGCAAACAATGCCCCCCAAAGTTAGCATAAGCAAAGACCTAGCCTGGAGTAACAGATCAGCAGGGAGGTTATATGTGGAGTATAGGATCAAAGGCAGGGATTGCTGCATGTTAGAATCCAGTGGCTCCCTCTTACCTCCAGGATCAAATATCTTGTTTGATTTTTAAGGCTCTTTGTAACCTAGACCTTCCTACCTTTCCAGGCTCCTTACACTTTACTCCCCACCACAAATTCTAAGATTCATTGACACTGGCTTCCTTGCTCTCCCTCACATATCACATCTCCAAACTCTGGGCATTTTTCCTGGCTGTCCCCTAGGCCTGGAACTCACTCCCTCCTCATCTGTTCTTCCTGGCTTCTCTCACTTCCTTCAGATCTCAGCTAAAATTCAAACTTCTGGAAGAAGTCATCTCTAATTCCCCTTAACCTTGGTGTCTTCCCTCTAAGATATGCTGCTAAATGAAGGTGGAGAAAGTCACACAACTGGCGTGACTGGATCCACCTCAACTTTATCTCACACAACCTCAACTAGGCCCTCACCGCTGCCAGGCAATTGTTCCATACCTCCCTTATCAACTCAATAGCCTGCTCCTTAGAGCAGCTCTTCCAAACCTTTTCATCCCTGCTTAAATTTCCCATGGCTCCCCCTAGCTCCACCCTCTCAATTGAGAACCTTGCCTCATATTTTACAGGAAAAAAACATTGAGGCCACTTGTCATGACGTCCCCTTCCTACCCTTTTCCTCATCTCCTATCATTCAGGTGCCTTCTACCACTCCCTCCTCCTTCACCCCTGTCTCACATGATGAGGTGACCTTACTCCTTGCCCTTTTACCAGCTACTTATTTTCAATCTCTCCCTGTATACTACCTCATTCTCTGCTCCCAAAAAACATACCCATGTCTTCCCCATCCTCAAAAAATACTTGATCCTTCCATCCCTGCTAACTATGTTCTTATCTCTTCTGATCTTCATACCTAAACTCTTTGAAAAGGCCATCTACAATAGGTGCCTTCACTTTCTCTCCTCTCTTATAATTGGCCTTCCAACTTCATCATTCCACCAAAACTACTCACTCCAAAGCTACTGATGATCTTTTAATTGCCAAGTCCAATGGACTTTTCTTAATCTTCATTCTTCTTGACCTCTCTGCAGCTTTTGGCACTATAGATTACCATCTTCTTCTTTAGTTTTTTTTTAATTTATTTAACATATTTAGTTTTCAGCATTGATTTTCACAAGAGTTTGGATTACAAATTTTCTCCCCATTTCTACCCTCCCCCCACTCCAAGATGGCGTATATTCTAGTTGCCCTGTTCCCCAGTCAGCGCTCCCCTCTGTCACCCCACTCCCCTCCCATCCCCTTTTCCCTTCCTTTCTTGTAGGGCAAGATAAATTTTTACGTTCTTTAGTTTTTTTACTCTCTTCTCTTTGGTTTTCAGGATACCCCTCTTTCCTGATTCTCCTCCTACCTATCAGACCACTCCTTCTCTGTCTCCTTTGCTGGATCCTGATCCAGATCACAACCTCTAACCATAGGTGTCCCATAGGGTTCTGTCCTGGACCTTTTTCTCTTCTCCCTCTATACTATTTCACTTGGTGATCTCCTCAACTCCCATGGATTTAGTTATCATCTCTATGCTGATGATTCTCACATCTAACCCTCTTCCTCTAATCTCTCTGCTGACCTCCAGACTTGCATCTCTAACTGCCTTTGAGACATCTCAAACTAGATGTCCAGTAGATATCTTAAATTCTACATGTTCAAAACTGAACTCATTATCATTTCTCCTAAACCCTCCCACCTCCAAACTACTCTATTATTGTTGAGGGAAACACCATCTTCTCAGCCCCCCAGGCTCACAACTCTGGTGTAATCCTTGACTCCTCAGTATTTCTCATTTGCCGTACCCAGTCTGTTGCCAAACTCATTGATTTCACCTTTCTAGTCTCTAGAGTATATCTCCTTCTTTAATACTGCCACTACCTTGTTGTGGACCCTTATCACCTCACCCTTAGACTATTTCAATAATCTGCTAATGGGCTTTTCTGCCTCAAATCTCTTCCTACTCCAATTCCATCCTCCATTCAGCCACCAAAGTGATTTTCCTAAAGGGCAGATTCAGTCACATCACCCACTTATTCAATCAATTCCAATGGCTTTCTATAATCTCAAGGAATAAATATGAAATCCTCTGTTTGACACTCAAAGCCTTCATATCCTTCCCTACTCCCTCCCTTTCCAATCTTCTTATACTTCATCCTTGACACATGCTCTTCCAACCAGTGACACTGACCTCATTGCTGTTCCACAAACAAGACACTTCATCTCTCAGCTCTGGGTATTTTCACTGACTGTTCCCCATGCCTGGAATGCTCTCCCTCCTCACCACCATCTTCTACCTTTCTTGGCTGCCTTTCATGTCCCAACTAAATTCTCACCCTCTACAGAAAGGCTTTCCCAACACTTATCAATTCTAGACCCTTTCCTCTGTTGATTACCTCCAATTTATCCTATCTATGTCTTGTTTGTACATAGTTGTATGCATATTTTCTCCCCCAATAGACTGGGAGTTTCTTGAGAGCAGGAATGTTTGGGGTTTTTTCTCCTTTCTTTGTAACCCAGTACTTATAACAGTGTCTGTCCCATAGGAAGCAGTTAATAAATGCTTATTGATCTGACTTGACTTGATTTTGATGGGGTATTCCAGTCTATTTCAGTTGAAAAACTCGTTGTTGGCCATACCTCCCCATTCAGGCTGATGTATTGCTTTGCTATTGTAGGCAACGGAGATCATTCACAGAGAAAATGAAGATGTGGTTCCTGCCCTCAAAAGAGCTTATAGTCTAGCTGGGGAAACAAGAAATTAAGAACAGACATGTCAATGACTTAAATAATCAATAATTTTATTGGATGCCTATTAGGTGCCCTGCTCTACACAAAACAGCTAAAGAACATGACTACATTAGATATACTGCACTATATACAAATGTGGAGGGAGCCCAAAGCAACCATCTTTGTGTTCTGAGGATAATCATGGAAGACTTCTTAAAGGAACTGAATTCTGAGTAAGGTTTTGAAAGAGCTAATGGGGAAATTTCTATGCCCTTCACTTTTTCTTCCATCTCCCTTAACAGTTATCTGAGTATAGGGTTTCTTTGATGTAATTAAACTGGTGTGTGTGTGTGTGTGTGTGTGTATGTTTGGGTGTGTTTGTGTGTGTGTGTTTAAGACTAGCTTAGTTGTCTATGATCATCTTGACCTCTGTCTTGCCATTGGACTTCAATAACTTTTGAGGAGAGAGTGAGACTAGTGACTTTGGGAAGCTCTGCTTCACTTATATCCAATTCACTTGAAAGTCAAGACATCACCCTCATGATGTCATTGGTCTTTTTCAAGAATGAGGAATGAACAACAACAGCAAACTCAACAGGGAACCACCAGAGAGATAGGGAGGTGGTAAGAAAAGAGGGCAGGGGTTAAGAGAAATAATACCAGGAGGGAATAGTTGCCAGCAAAACAAACTTCTTGATTCTCAAGGGACATGAAAAAGGTGGAAGAAAAAGAAAACAACAACCAGGATCTAAGGAAGGAATGCCTTAGATCACCTCTTAAACAGTTGGAGAATGGCTGAACAAATTGTTGTCTAGGAAATGGATGGAATATTATTAAGCTGAAAGAAATGGAGGACACAGTTTCAGAGAACCCTGGGTGATATGAACTGATACGATGAAGTGAGCAGAACCAGGAGAACAATTTATATAGAATAACAACATAAAGAAAGATCTCTTGGAAAGACCTGACAACTCCAATTAATGCAATGGTCAGCCCTGTCTCTAAAAGACTTCTGTTGAAGTGTGTCCCCTACCTCCTGACAGACAGGTTATGAGTAAGGGAAAGAAAATGAGTAAGTATTTATGTAGCACATACTATGTATCAGGCACTATGGTAAATGCTTTATAAAGATCTCATTTAATCCTTACAATAACCCTGCAGGATGGGTGCTGTTACTACCTCCATTTTACAGTTGAGGAAATGGAGGCAAAGGTTCGGTGACTTGCCCAGGATCACACAGTTAGTAAGCAACTGAGGCCAGATTTGAATTCAAGTTTTCCTGACTCCAGCATTCTATCCCCTGTACAACCTAACTACCTCTATATGACAGAGACAAAGTACAGGAAAAAAAAAAAAAACCACACTTTTGGACAGGGCCACTTTGTAAATTTGTTTTATTTGACTATTCTTATTATTAAAAAGCTTTTTTCTTCTTTTTTATTTCTCTCCATTTTCAACTGGGATAAGGAGAGGTTGAGAGGGAAAAAGAGTTAGTAACGGTGATACCAAAACCAAATAGAAGGAAGTTCAGAAAGAAGCACAGACAGTTAGGACAGTTTTGAAAGTAACATGTAGAATGTACTTAACATACTTTTTAAAAAGCAAGTGGTATGAAATGGAGATTTTAAAGTGTTAAATAAAATAAAATAAAATGTATAATTGGACTAGTTGGTCTCTAAGGCCATACTTGCCTCTAAATATTTGATCTCTAGTTTCTTTATCTATGTAGCGAAGAGATTTAAACCAAGATGAAAGTCATCGTAGCAAAGAACAATGAATTTGGAGTCAGAGGACCTAGGCTGAATTCTTATCCTGAGGATTACTGCCCCTGTAACCTTGGACAAGTCCCTTAAATTAATCCTGCAACTCTAAAATGAAGGGGTTGGATTATGGCCCCTGAGTTTTCCTCCAGTTGTAGATCTATAATCCTTTGACCTAGGTTTAAATCTTGCCTCCCACTTATTACCTATTAACCTCTCTAAAGCTCAATTTCCTCATCCATAAAATGCAGGGGTTGGATATAGGCTCTAAGGTTCAGCTTAACTCTAAAGCTTTGATCCTATGGTGTTATTTAACCTCAGAAACAAAAATGAAAAGCGATTGCCCATGTATGGGATGGACTGGGCAATCTTCTACAAAGCAACCTTCCACACTCATCTGGATCTCTCTTCGAGTTGAACGTCTCAAGGAAATTTGAACTGGCTCAAAATAAATACTGTTTTCCAATGCTCCCACTTTTCCAAGGCTTTCACACACTCAGGACTCTCAGAGAGGCTTGAGCACAAGTGTAGGTTATTTTTACTGCAGCCTGGGATTCTCCCTGCTAGCTGTTAGAGGGGAAAGAAAGGTGAAAATCCTGAAGTTTACACCCAGCAGTCCCCCTGCATCAACACCAACCAGTTTGCCTGCTGCTCAGCCTTGCCACCTCTTTATCTCAACTGTGTCTTCCAGCACTCCTGCAGGGCTGGTTAGCTTATTCTCTCTGATTTCAGGTAGCTATGATGATCTAATGCACTAGATCCTAAAACTGGGGTGATTTTAAGTACTTAGAGCTCTCTGTATAATCTTGTGTCTAAGGTTATAAGGTAAAAGGGCTGACTGGATCAGTAGTTCGAATTTAAAATCTGTGTGTCCCCAAAATGTTGTGTTTATCATTCATTCATTCATTTTCCCTTTTTAAATAGTATTTTTTTTCTAATTGCATGTAAAGACAATTTTTAACATTCTTTTTTTAATAAAATTTTGAGTTCCAAATTTTCTCCCTCCCTTTCTCTTCCCTCTCTCCTCCCTAAGATAGTAAGCAATTTGATATCAGATTATATATGTATAATCAGTGCATATCATTTATTAAAGATAATCCTTTCCCCTAGCCTTGGATTCTAGGAAACTCTTTTATTCTATGGGCCCTGGAGTATGACATGCCTCTTAAAATTTAAGTGTAGGGAATACATGCTACAACTTCTTTACAGGAGGGGCTAGGTTTCTTTGGAAATTTCTGCTCGAGCATAATTTTTGCTAGAGCATTTCACTGGTGTGTGACCTTATGCAAATCATGTCACCCCTCTGAGGTTCTGATTTTTTTTCATTTGTAAATCGTGTCTTAGATTGCTTCTAGTTCTGTAATCCCAGAAGAAGCCATGTGGTTTAGTAGAAAGAAAACACACACACACACACATACATATACACATATATTAGGAGTCAAAAAAACACAAGCTCAACAACTTTCTAGCTGTTAGACCTTGGACAAGTCATTTAACTGCTCCTTCTAAGTTTCCTCATCTTTAAAATAGGCTACTGAATAGTGTTTCTGGCTACTTACAGAGTTGTGTGAGAATGAAGATAATATATGTAAAAATGCCACATAAACCACAAAACGCTATATCACTTGCAAGGTGTTATTTTTAAGAAACTAAGGAAAGTAGCTTATGGCAAGGAAGGTCAGTCAATGAAAATAAGGAGGATCGAGAACAGCTGCTCAGTACTCTGAATTTGTAGGGATAAATGATATAAATATGCCCACCTCAGAGTCATGCACCACTTGTTCCCTGCATTTCATAGAAATCTCTCTTCTACCTTCATTCTGTGCTTCATTTTTCTTACCTGCATCTTCATGTCACATGGGGCTTTGAGTAGAGTGTCTTTGTCAACCAAGGATGCTGACTTCTGGGTCAGGCTCCCCTCATGATTGAATCTAGACTCAATTCAATTGAGTCTCTCTCTTTCACATCCCCTCCAACATTTGATAGGTATGCTGTGGTACCTCAGAATTGTTTTGATTTGCATTTCTCTCATCAATAGTGATTTAGAGCATTTTTTCATATGACCATAGATAGCTTTAAGTTCTTCATCTGAAAACTGCCTGTTCATATCCTTTGACTATTTATCAATTGGGGAATGACTTATGTTCTTATAAATTTAACTCAGTTCTCTATATATTTGAGAAATGAAGCCTTTATCAATTTAATGTAATAAAACTTATTCCTTTTACATCCTGTGATCCTCTCTATCTCTTCTTTGGTTGTAAATTCTTCACTTCTCCATAGATCTGACAGGTAAGCTATTCCATTCTCCCTCACTTTGCTTATGATATCACCCTTTATTTCTAAATCATGTACTCATTGTTAGTTTATCTTGGCATATGGTGTGAGATGTTATTCTATACCTTGTTTCTGCCACCTGGGCAATCTATACAAAAGGATTTGTCCTCCACCCAGTCAGCAAACAATGGAAGATGGTGGGTTAAGAATTACACCTAGATTAGATTCTCCTTCCTAGGTCATCAAGTTGGGCAGAGTCCCACTGTCCTATTGGAGATCAAAAAGCATGTACTGCTAGGATTTGGGCAATCTCAGCTATCAACAATATCCTTCAGCTGCTGGCTGAATAACCTACGAAGGGCTTATTTCTGAATCAGGAAATAGAAACCAATTAATAATTGGTTATTAATATGAGAAAAATAATCGTTTCTCTCAGTGATGTATTGCTGTAATCTCCTTGCTAGTATTTAATTTAAAATTTCTGCATCAATATTCATTAGGGAAATTGGTCTATAGTTCTCTTTCTCTGTTTTTTGCTCTTCCTGATTTAGGTATCAGCACTATATTTGTGATATAAAAGGAATGTGGTAGGACTCTTTCTTTGACTATTTTTTTTAAATAGTTGATATGGTATTAGAATTAATTGCTCTTTAAAGTTTTGGTAAAATTCATTTGCAAATCCATCTGGTTCTGGGAATTCTCATTAATGGCTTGTTCAATTTCTTTTTCTAAGATAGAGTTATTTAAGTATTTCATCTGTTAATCTGGGCAATTTATATTTTTGTAAATATTCATTCATTTCACTTTGATTGTCAGATTTATTGGCATATATTTGGGCAAAATGTTGTCATTGTTGTTTGGTAATTTCAGTTGTGTACAACTCTCTGTGATGCCATTTTGGGGTTTTCTTGGCAAAGATACTGGAGTGGTTTGCTATTTCCTTCTCCAGCTCATTTTTACAAATGAAGAAATGAAGCAAACAGGATTAAATGACTTGCCCAGGGTCACACAGCTAATCAGAGTCTGAGGCTGGATGGGAACTCATGAAAATAAGTCTTCTTGATTCAAGGTTTGGTGCTCTATCCCCTGTGCTACCTCACTGCCCGATTAAGCAAAATAACTCCTAATAATTACTTTAATTTCATCTTCATTGATAGCACATTCACCCTTTTCATTTTTGATACTGGTAATTTGATTTTCTTTTTTTTTTCATCATATTAACCAATGATTTATCTATTTTCTTTTTTTTCATAAAATTGCCTCCTATTTTTATTTATTAGTTAAATGGTTTTCTTATTTTCAATCTTATCAATCTCTCCTTTGATTTTCTAGATTTTAAATTTGGTGCTTAATTTGTTTTTTTCTACTTGTTTTAATTGCATGCCCAGTTCATTGATCTACTCTTTTTCTATTTTATTGATGTAAGCATTTCAAGACGGAAATTCTACACCAAGTACTGCTTTGACTGCATCCCATAAAATTTGGTATGTTGTCTTATTGTTGTTAATCTCTTTAATGAAAATATTTATTGTTTCTATAATTTGTCCTTTGAGCCACTCACTCTTTAGGATTAGATTATTTAGTTTCCAATTGACTTTTAATCTTTTTCCATAGCCTTTCATTCAAATTCATTCTTAAAACAATATTGCTGTTACCGTATACAACATTCTCTTGGTTCTGCTCATTTTGCTCTTCATTATTTTGTACAAATCATTCCATGTTGTTCTCAGATCATTGACCTCATCATTTCTTATAGCACAGTAGTATTCCATCACAATGCTATACCACATGTTTTTCAGCCATTCTCCAATTAATGAACATTCCTTCAATTTCCAGTTCTTTGCCACTACAAAGAGAGCTGCTATAAACATTTTAGAACATATAGGTTCTTTTCCTTTTTCCTTAGTCATCTTTGAAAATAGGCCTAATGATGGTATTACTGGGACAAAGGGTATAAGGAGTTAAATAACCCTTTGGGCATAATTCCAGATTGCTTTCCAAAATGGCTGGATCAGTTCACAATTCCACCAACAATGAATTAGTGTCCCAATTTTTCCACATCCCTGCCAATATTTTTTTGTTTTCCCCCTCAATCATTTTAGCCAATCTGGTAGGTGTAAAATGATATCTCAAGGTTATTTTAATTGGCATTTCTCTAATCAACAATGATTCAGAGTATTTTTTCATATGACTATAAATTGTACTGATTTCTTCATTAGAAAACTGCCTGTTCATATCCTTTGACAATTTATCAATAACTTCAATTATTTTTTGTGCCTTTTTTTACTGAGCTGTTGACTCTCTTTTCATAATTTTCTTGCTTCACTCTCATTTCTTTTCCCAATTTTTCCTCTACCATTTTTATTTAATATTTTAAATCCATTTTGAGTTCTTCCAGGAATTTTTGTAGGGCTTGTGTCCCAAAGGCTTTGAGATTTTGCTTGTAGCTGTTTTGACATTGTGGTTTTCTGAATTTTTGCCCTGATCTGCTTTGTCATCATAGTAACTTTTCATGGTCAGGTTCTTTTTCTGTTGTTTTCTCCTTATTCCAGCCTATTTCTTGACTTTTAATTTTGCATAAAGTTGGGGTCTGCTCCTAGGGTGGGAAAGGCACTGTCCCAAACTTCAAATTATTTTTTATGCTGCTGTTTTCAGAGCAAGTTCTGGGGTCTGTAAGTTTTCAGTGCTTTCAAGATGGTATGATCCAAGGAGAGAAGTGGTCACTGCTTTCCTGGCTTATACTCTGGTCCTTTATGTGTGTGTGTGTGTGTGTATATATATATATATATATATATATATATATATATATATATATATATATATATATATATATATATATATATATATATATGTATATAGTTTTCAACATTCGCTTCCATAAGATTTTGAGTTCTAAATTTTTTCTCCTCCTCGTTCCCTTTCTCCCTCCCCAAGACAGCATACAATCTGATTTAGGCTCTACATATGCATTCATATTAAGCATATTTTCACATTATTCCTGTTGTAAAGAAGAATTAGAACCAATGGGAGGAACCATGGGAAAGAAGAAACAAACAAGCAAAAAAGAACAAATAGTATGCTTTGATCTGCATTCAGACTTTATAATTCTCTGGATATGGATAGCATTTTCCATCAAGAGTCTTTTGGAGTTGCCTTAGATCCTTGCATTGCTGAGAAGAGCTAAGTCTGTCAAAGTCAGTCATCACACGATGTGGTTGTTACTATATACAATGTTCTCCTTTTTCTGCTCCCCTCACTCAGCATCAGTTCATAAAAGTCTTTCCAGATTTTTCTGAATTCCATGGACGCATCATTTCTTATAGAATAACAATATTCCATTATATTCATATACCCCAACTTGTTCAGCCATTCCCCAATTTATGGACATCCTCTCAATTTCCAATTCTTGGCCACCACAAAAAGAGCTACTATAAATATTTTTGAATATGTGGGTCCTTTTCACATTTTTGTGATCTCTTTGGGATGCAGACCTAGCAGTGGTATTGCTGGAAAAGTTCACAGTTTTATAGCCCTTTGTACATAGTTCCAAATTGCTCTCCAGAATGGTTGGATCAGTTCACAACTCCACCAACAATGCATTAGTGTTCCAATTTTCCCACATCTCCAACTTTTATCATTTTCCTGTTTTGTCATGTTAGCCAATTTGATAGGTGTGATGTGGTACCTCAGAGTTGTTTTGATTTGCATTTCTCTAATCAACAGTGATTTAGGGCATTTTTTTCATATGACTATAGATAGCTTTAATTTCTTCATCTGAAAATTGCCTGTTTATATCTTTTGACCATTTGTCAATTGAGGAATGACTTGTATCCTTCTAAATTTCATTCAGTTCTCTACATATTTTAGAAATGAGGCCTTTATCAGAGACACTAGTTTAAAAATTGTTTCCCAGCTTTCTACTTCCCTTCTAATCTTGGTTGCATTGGCCTTTTTTGTACAAAAACTTTTCAATTGAATGTAATCAAACTTATCCATTTTGCATTTCTTAATGCTCTCTATCTCTTGTTCTGTCAGAAATTCTTCCATTCTCCATAAATCTGACAGGTAAACTATTCCTTGCTCTCCTAGTTTGCTTATAGTATTATGTGCTCTGATGTTTATCCAGTAATGGACTTTGTTTTCCTTGAGCCACAAATGCTAATCCTCCTCTTTTCCTTGAAACCATGACCAGGTCTCCTACTTTCTTGTAGCTGCAATTGCTAGTGTTCCTTTTTCCCTTGAAACTGATACCAGGGCCCCTTTTCCCTTGTGAGTGACAACATGCACTCTTCTTCACCTTGGAACTATGATCAGGACACCTTATCTCCTGTGAGTTCAAGTGCTAGTGTTCCTCTTCACCCTGAAGCTGTGACCTAGAACTTCATCTAGGCAATTTCAACAAAGTCCTAAACCCAGTGCCAGCAAAGTGACCCCTCTAATCTCTTCCTGACCAGTTTTCCAACCCCCTTACTTTCTGTGGGCTAAGAGTTCCCGAAGCTATTGCTGACACTGTTGCAGCCACCTACAAGGTGTACTGGTAGGGTTGTGCTGGTGGTGTTGCCACAGCCCACCACCCCAGTATCACACACCTATCCTGCCAAACTCCCAAGTTATCTAAGGCTAGAAAAATGTCTCATCCGGACCTTTTGTTGGCTCTACCATTCCATAATTTTATTTGAGGAGTCACTTTAAAGTTATTCAGAGGGGAATGTTGGGAGAGTTCAGCTGAGTTGCTGCCTTGGACAATTGATATTTCTAAAGCAATCATCTGACCATACCACTCTCCTACTCAAAAATTTTATGTGGTTTCCTATTATCACTATGATAAATACAAAATCATTAGCCTGACATTTAAAATAATCCATAACATAGTCCCTACACATCCCTCTTGTCTTAGTTCCTATTACTACAATAGTGAAACTGGCCTGCTTACTCTTCACCTTATACAATGTTCCATCTTCAATCTGTATGCCTTTCCACAGGTGCTTTTCTCATATTTAAAATGCAATGCCTCCTCACTTCAGGTCTTAGCACCCCTAACTTCTATCACTTCATTAGTTTGGGTACTACTTTCTACATAAGACCTTTTCTGATCACCTACTGAATTCACTATGGATTAGTGCAGTAGATAGAATTCTGGATCTGGAATCCAGAAGACTTGGGTTCAAAGTTGACCTTAGACATTTACTAGTTGTAGGACCTTGAGCAAGTCACTTAACCTTTTTCTTCCTTAGTTTCTTCATTGGTAAGATGGGAATAATGAGAACACTTATTTCCCAGGGTTGTTGCTAAGTTTTATCTTATGAGAGTATGACATAATATTTTAAGTGTTTTGCAAACCTTAAAACATTTATGTGAATGCTATTATCTTTATTAATTTACATTATATTTATTAATCTGCGTGAATCTTGAATCTGCCTAGGATGTAAGCTCCTTGAAAGAATTGTTTCATTATTAGCTTTATATCTCCAACCCATATCACAGCAACTAGCACATTATAGTTACCTAATCTTTATTGATTTCAATTGAATGATAATGGAATGGAAGTGTGGGGATGGGGGAAGAACTAGTCAATGACAGCCTGGTACTTAGAGAATTTTTTTGTCCATCCTGGTGGGTTATATAGAGAATGCTTGATATTCCCGACAGCTTCCATTCTAACACTATTACACAGAGTTAGTACTATTGGATGATGAAAAAAATTAATTGGCTTTAGAGTCAGAAGGAATATTCACCTCCCTCTCCATCTCTTCCTCTCTCCTTCCCTTCCTCCTCCCTCCCCGCCCCCCTCCTCTAGCTGTTTTAAGTAAGGAGGGCTATAGTGATCATCTGGGTCCAGGAAGAACAAGTTGCCTTATCTCTCAGCTGTCATGCTTCCTAAAGCACGTGCACTTCTTTTTCTGTTCTGTTTCTTCTTTTCTGATTTTAGTGAAATGAGTCGCCTGCAACACAAGCGTCCAGGTAAACAATGGGACCAGGAGATTCACGAAAGCCATCTGAGACCCCACCAGTAACCAACATCCTAAAGCTGGAAGCAGCAATGGCCAAGTCTGGGCATCACAACAGCCAAATCTGACAGTCCAAAAGTGGATTTACCTACTAACCAAGATATTTTAATGTAGAAGGAGCAAGCCCAGCCAATCAAGGAAGTAGCAATTCTAACATCACACCCTAAAGCAAACTTTGTGAGAATTTCTTGAAGGAAGAAATAAACTCCAAGGGTTTAGAGTTACCCCTTTAGTCCCACATGTACTCTGTCTATGGGCGTTAAGATTGTGCTCACCCTTGCCGCATACTATGTGAGTATATAGAGGAGAGAGTACACCCACAGTCGAGGTAGGAGATGTAATTTTTGCTCTTGTTATGCTTCTCAGTAAATACATTTCTACTCTGAGTAAATACTTTTTTGTAAAAAGTTAGTTGATGTGGACTATCACAACAGATAGGAGTCTGGGAGTGACAGTCATAAAACCCATAACTCTTCAGGGTTATTTGATGATAGAATCCTGAGAAATATTCATTTGTCCTCTGATGATCTAGACAATGAAAGTGAGATTTAATGAAGTATCTCAAAGGGGTGCTCCAATAATAAAAGTAAACTGAAGGAATTAAGGACTTCTCACAATAAGAGGAGGTATTTTTTTAAAATTTAGTGTAAATGAAACAAACCACAGGATGCAAGTTCTGATTTTTTTAAAAGGGGAAAAATAATAGTATATAGAATACAATGGAGGAAAATAAAGGCAAAACAGTAATAGTCCTAATTATAAATGTATTAACTGAAGGGAGTGAAAGAATGGAAAAGAAAATCAAATCCAACAATTTGCTGTATACAAGAAGCATACTTCAAACATGAAGGCACATGCAGATTGGATGCAAAAGATTGGAAAAAATATATTATGTTTCAGGTAATTTCAAAAGACAGGAGTTGAAATTATTATTTCAGATAAGGAAATAATAGAAATTGAGGTCAAATGAAATAAACAGGGAAACTATGTTGTGCTTAAAAGGACCATGGAAAATGACACAATACATACTTTAAAGAGATTGATAACAATGAGATAATAGACTACAATTTATTGGATACTACAAATACATTCCTCAGAGGAAAATTTAGGTCATTGGAAATATATTAACAAAAGGAGGAAAAAGAGAGGATTAATAAACTGATTATATATTTGAGAAAAACCAGAAAAACAACAAATCAATGATTCTAAAACAAACATGCACACACACAAAGATGCAATTAAATACCAGGAGAGAGAAATTCAAAGTAAAAGGACTGTATAACTGCTAAAAAGAAGAAAACTAAAAAAAAATAAAATCTATGAACCATTAGAAAAGTTGATCAAAAAAGAGACAGGAAAATGAAATTGCCAAAATAAAAAACAAACAGGGTGAGTTCATAATGAATGGAACAGGGGAAAAAAAAGAGTTTTTGGTAAAGAACTGCTATAGATAATTATATGCTAGCAAAACTGAGAGCTTTAAAGGAAATGGATGATTATCTATAAAAATGTAAAATACTCCAATTAACAAAACAGGAAAGAGATCTTAACCCAATCTCTAAGAGAGAATTCTAACAAGCAATAAATAAACTACAAGGGAAAAACCTTGGGGTTCATGCTGGATTCTTCCCTCAACCACATCTCTCATCACCATTCAATTGTCAGGACTGGTCAATTCTACCTTTGGAATCTCCCTCATATCTATCTCCTCCTCTCAATTCTCACTCCAAGCATTTTTGTTGCTGCTCTCATCTCTTCTCCTCTAAATATGTTTAATGAATAGCCCCACATGTAGAGAAGTCTAAGCAGAGTGAGGACTAATGTGTAGCAAGGAGTTGTCTTTGGGTGACTCAAAAGAAGTCAGAATAGACATCTCTATCCTCCCCTCCCCCCATCCTTCTCCAAGGGAGACTTTAATTCCTGCCAGGAGAAGGAGAAGTTGAGGTTAGATACTACTCTGGGCTCTCAGAGAGAGGGGGTAGAATTATCTAAATTCTGATTGCTGTGTCATTGTTGGGAGGAAGGGGGACCCCAAGCTCTATATACCCAAGACTTGACTCCCTTCCCACAAAATACCGGTTCCACAATGAACACACATAATGAATGGCAAAGAAACCCATTTACCCAAAAAAACAGAAATCAGAGAAGGTATAAAGAGAAGAATATACACTAGACAATACAGAGTGAAAGGGCTCTCCCATTGGAGGTCAACCAAGGAAAAGAATCCTAGATCTCAACCGAAGGGAAATTCCCCAAAGATTCTAGTGCAGCAGGCTGGGGGTAGGCACATGATGGCGACTGCCAGCTCCTTTCATACCTTCTCAGAGTTTTTTCCTTCAGCAACCTGAAGTGGAGTTGGCCTTTTCTATCTTCCTCCTCAGAGCTGGAAGCCAGAAGTGACCAAAGTAACTCAAAGTTTGAAGAGTCCCAAAGAAGAATGAAGGAGGCTAGCATTCTCCTGCTCTCAACAACAGCACCTAAACACCTAACTGTCCTTCCTATCTCCTTCTTCATAGGTTCAGAGATCTAGAGCTAGAAGGGATCCCAGAGACCATCTCTTCTAATCTCTTTATTTTACAAATGAGGGAACTGATACCCATGAAGGTTAAATAACTTGCCCAAGTTTATACAAGTACTTCATATCAGAGGCAATATTCACACTCAGATCTCATGACTCCAGAGTCAATACTCCTATTATATCATGTTATCTCTTCATCTGCTTCTCAGGTGATATTTCTTAATTGTGTGCTGATTTATTTTCTTTCAGATGTATGACTTTTCTGCTCAAAAACCATTAGTGACCTTCCATTCCCTATCAAATAAAGCCTAAATGTCTGTTCCTGGCATTCAAAGTCCCTACTATCTATCTCCCACCTGCCTTTACACCCTAATCTTGCTTTAAGTAATCAATATTCCAACAAAAGTAGATTATCTTCCTCCTGTCTCCATATCTTTGCTCTTGGGTCTGAAATGAGCACCATTCCCATGAAGCCTCCTCTGTACACCCTTCCCCAGATAAGGGTGATGCCTCCATTCTCAAATGTTTATAGTACTTTACCTGCCCATCCCCTCTACATACATATTAGATTAGATTAGATTAGAACTGATGCCACCTCATTGGTCATTTAGTCCTAATCTTTCATTTTGTAGATGAGGAAGCAGAAATCTAAAGAGTGTAAAAGACTTGCCTAAAGTCATAGAGGTAATAGTTTGCAGAGCCAAAGAATCCTAGGAGAGAAGGGAACTCTTTCTTCTCATCGCCACCCCCTAACTTCACTGGATTCCTTCAAATCTCAACTAAAGTTCTATCTTCCCAAGAAGCCTTTTCCCGTCTTAATATTAGTGACTTCCTTCTGAAATTATCTTCAAATACATAGATATACGTATATGCATATACATATATATACTATTACATACCTATATTCATCTATGTCTATCTTAGTCTATGTATTTAGATATATCTATATATTTATATAATCTGTATCTATCTACCAATAGATATATAGATAATCTTGTTTCTACATAGTTGTTTTCATGATGTCTCCCCACTTAGATTATGAGCTCCTTGAGAGTGAGATCTGACTTTTGCCTTTCTTTGTGTCTTCAGGAGCTTAACATAGTACCTAACATACAGTGGGTAGCTAGGTGGCACAATGGATAGAGCACTGAGCCTGGAGTCTAGAAGACTCATCTTCCTGAGTTCAAATCTTACCTTAGACACTTACTAGCTGTGGGACCCTGGGCAAGTCACTTAACCATGTCTGCCTCAGCTTCTTTATCTGTAAAATGAGCTGGAAAAAGAAATTGCAAACCACTCTAATATCTTTGCCAAGAAAACCCCGGATGAGATCACAAAGAGTTGGACATGACTGAAAATGACTGAAAGGCACTTAATAAATCCTAATTGATTAGCTCATGGATGCTATAAAATAGATTTTATACATTTCTACCTACATTTCTTTTCTTATTTCATATTACTGCCCTTCATACAGTTTCAACAAAAATTAATTACTAGAGGGATTAATAATTTAGTATCTGAGGGGCAGCTAGGGGGCACAGTGGGACAGCACCCCTGGAGTCAGGAGGATCTGAGTTCCAATCTGAACTCACACACTTACTAGCTTTCTGATCTCGAGCAAGTTATTTAACCCCAATCGCCTCCAAAAAAATTGTATTTCATCTCAGCCTGTGTGCATTTGGATAAACTATCCCCTATGCTGACAATTCTCTCTCTCTCACTTTGTTTCTGCCTTGCAGAATTCTTATCTTTCTTCAAGTCTAATCTCTGGCATTATTTCTTCCATGAAGCCTTTCCCAATCCACCTAAATGTTGATGTATCCTCCTTCCTCAAATCACCTTATATTTACTTGTGAACACTTTGTGTGTTGTGACAAAACATAAGTTCCTTGAGGACAAAGATTTCCATTTGAATCTTTGTATCTCCAGTGCCTATGAGTGTCTTATCCTTAGACTGTGCTTAATAATTTTTTAAATTTAATTTGGTGCATACTTAAGTGTTTGACACTATTAGTTACCGTGGTCTTTTTTTAACTTAATTTTTATTTTACTTTTTTTCTCAATTACATGTAAACAAAAATTTTTAACATTTTTTTTTCAAAATTTTGAGTTCCAAATTCTATTCCTCTCTCCCATCTCCCTCCTTGAGAAGGCATGCAATTTGATGCAAAACATTTCCACATTAGCCATGTTGCCAAAGAAAACATAGGAAAAAAAACAAGAATAATTAAGAGAGTTTTTTAAAAGTACGCTTTAGTCTACATTCAGACTCTATCTGTTCTTTCTTTGGAGGTGGATAGCATTTTTCATCATAAGTCCTTCAGAATAGTTATGGATCATTGTATTGCTGTCATTCATAGTCGATCATCATACAACATTGTTGCTACAGTGTACAATGTTCTCCTAGTTCTACTCATTTCACTTTGCATCATTTCATGCAAGTCTTTCCAGATTTTTTGGAAAACATCCTGGTTGTCATTTCTTGTAGCAAAATAGTATTCCATCACAATTGTATACTACAACTTGTTTAGCCGTTCTGCGATTGATGGGTATCCTCTCAATTTTCAATTCTTTGCCACCACAAAAAGAGCTGCTATAAATATTTCTACACATCTAGGTCTTTTTCCTTTTTCCTTGCTTTCTTTTGTCTATAGACCTAGAAGTGATATTGTTCAGTCGAAGGGTATATGCAGTTTTATAGCCTTTGGGCACAGTTCCAAATTGCTCTCCAAAATGGTTGGATTAGTTCACAATTCTACCAACAGTGCATTAGTGTACCAGTTTTCCCACATCCCCTCTACCATTTGTCATTCTTCTTTTCTGTCAAATTAGCCAATCTGACAGTTGTGAGGTAGCACCTCAGAGTTGTTTTAATTTGCATTTCTTTACTCAATGGTGGTTTAGAAAGTATCTTTTCATATGCCTATAGATAGTCTTGATTTCTTCTTCTGAAAACTGCCTGTTGATATTCATCATCTATTATCAATTCAGGAATGACTCATATTCATATAGATTTGACTCAGTTCTCTATATATTTGAGAAATGAGGCCTTTATCAGAAATCTTTTGTAAAAAATATTTCCCCAGTTTCCTGCTTCTCTTTTAATCTTGGCTGTGTTGGTTTTATTTGCCCAAAAACTTTTTAATTTGATGTAATCAGATTTATCCATTTTATGTCTTGTAATTCCCTCTAGATCTTGTTTGGTCATAAATTATTCCCTCATCCATAAATCACTATATTCTCTTCCCCAAACTCCTGCAGACCTTTTATCTTATCACTCATTTTGGCTCTTAATCATATATTGATCTGTATTATTATTCAACAGACCTGTATGTGAGGCCTGAACGTGGAACTAAATAATAAACTCCTTATACCTCATATAATACTTACATGAATGTCCCTCAAGATTTAGGGAGCTAGGTGTCACAGAAGATTTGCTAGAGGCACAATCAGGAAGACCTGAGTTTGAATCCTACCCCAGATATTGAGTGCCTCTGGGAGAATCACTCTCAACCTCAGTTTTCTCATTTGGAAAATCAAAGTAATAGTGGTACTTACCTCCCAAGGTGGTTGTGGGGATCAGATGAGATGACATACATAAATCCTTTGAAAACTTTAATGCGTTGTAGAAAAGCTAGCTTTTGCTATTGTATCTTGCCCAGGCCGGCTTATTTAATAAATACAAAATAAGCATTTGCTGAATGAAGAAATAAATTCAGGAGTGGATTTTGGAATGGGATGGAGATGGGAGGTCCATTTTGTTTTTTAGTCACAGAGAGAGTATTGATTTGTAAGGGTTCAGAGAATTTCTTCACACTAGAAGTTCCATATACTAAGGAGATTACAGATCCAGTCCCATACCAAGCCACAGGTGAAATGAATTGCCAACTTCTAGCCTAGGTACCAGAGGAAGATGCTTCCATCCAATTGCCCTCTTGCCCTTCTTGGGCCTCGATCCAGACAAAGGGAAGGGGGTTTATGTGGTTTCCTGAAATGGTTAACTCCTGCCCAAAAGGGGGGCATGACCCCCTGGTTTACAGCATTGTTAGTGAAGAAATCAAAAATATGCCTTACCTACAATCCTCTCCCTTAGGGCTCCACCTACATTAGGAGTTTTTTAAGAGCTGCCTGCTAGACTCCCATTGAGCCAGGGATGGCAGACAGGCAGGCCAGCCCAGCCTGGGTTGCCATGACGACCGAGTGATTTCCATTACAAACCTCGCATCAGGCCTCCTGAGGGTGATTGATGGGTGACCTCGGGGGCTGGGAGCTCTCCTGGGGCAGTGCTCCTTTCAGCCCAGGATAACGTATGGCCCTCAGCCTCCCCCTACTCCATGGGCTAGGAGGCTGAGGTCACTTTTCTGGCCATGGATGTGAATTCTCATTCACTTGCCCTCCTCCTCCTCCCAAACCAAATTTAGTCTCAAGCAGTCGACCTACAGTGTCCAGGTAGCAGGGAGATACCTTCTGAGAATGAGACTTCCCACCAGCAGTGGAGGTTGGGACCGAGAACACGAGGGACAGGCCATTTAAAGCTGGTGAAAGGAAGAAGGATTATTGAGAAGGTTGGGAAACAGCTCATTGCCGAAGCCAGCAGAACAGTAACTTTCTCTATCGGAGGAAAGGGATGTACAATGAATGGGGCTGTGGAGCAGGTAGGAACACACACAGAAGCCAGACAAAACCCTCCTACCTGAGAAAAAAGACTCCTGCAGCTTGAGAGGAGGTGGGGGGAGGATCGAGGAGAAGGAAGCCTGGGCTGCCTGCTAAGCGGGTGACCCAGGTGGAAAGCCCAAGTGCTCTCTACCGCCCCTCTCCAGAGCCTGCAGGGAGGGGAGGGCGAGGGAGCTGTCTGGCTGTCTGCCAAGAAGGGGTGGCCTGGGTTTCATACCCCAACTGTGTGGATGTCTATGTAAGAGTTCCTTTCTAACTCATTCATTTTCTCCTTTTCTTCTCGCTGACATGTCTATGGCTGGCTCTGACTGCCTAGGCATCATTCTGGTTTGACTGATCATTCTCAGGACTAGTGGGTGTCTCCCTCTCTGCTGGAGTGAACAGGTAACAGCATTCATAAAGTGCTTGAAAGTTAACAAAACACTTTACAAATATTGTCTCACTTTATCCTCACAAGAACCCTGTCCTTCTTATCCCCATTTTAAAGATGAGGAAAACTGAGGCAGAGGGAGGTTAAGGGACTACTTATCCATGATCATACAACTGGTATGCATAGTGGATAGAATGCCCAGCCCGCAGTCAGGAAGACTCATTTTCCTGAGTTCAAATCTGGCCTCAGACACTTACTTAACTGTGTGACCCTGAGTAAGTCATTTAATCCTATTTACCTCAGTTTCCTCATCTGTAAAATGAACTGAAGAAGGAAATGGCAAACCACTACAGTATCTTTGTCAAGAAAACCCCAAATGGGGTCACAACTGAAAATGACTGAATGGTACTATAAGGTATAAGAGGTTCTTTTATATGTAATTTTCATATTGTTTGCTAAAATATAATGTGGATGTGGAAGTATATGAGCTACAAGTGGGGACCAGGGAAGACAGGAAGTTAGTAGTTGGTAGTTCAGGTCAGTTCATCCTAAATTTTTGCCATCTGGGTTAGTAGCAAGGGCAAAGTTTCTAAAGTCAGAGGTGTTGTTCAGTCAAATCCAACTCTTCATGACCCCATTTAGGGTTTTCTTGGCAAAGATACTGGAGTGGTTTGCCATTTCCTTCTTCAGTTCACTTTACAGGTGAGGAAACTGAAGCAAACAGGTTAAGTTCCCTGGCCAGGGTCACACACCTAATAAGTGTCTGAGGCCGAATTTGAACCCAATGGGAGAAACGTGGTTTTGGGGATCACTGGACTTCCCCAAATTGTGAGAACATGAGGCTTTGGGGATCATTGGACCTCCTAGGCAGGGCCAAAGTCCTGAGGAAGAACCCTGTGATAATCCCTAGGGAAGGCTGTACAGACCACAGGACTCCCAGAGGAAGACTCAAGCAAGAGTGGGCAGAGGAAGGCATTTTATTACACTCCCCGAGAGAGCGGGTGTAGTGTTCATGGGAACACTCACACTGATACAGCTGCAGGAGCAGGAGTAACCATTCCCTCAACTCCTGCTAGAGTTATGGTTACTTTACAATCCTTACTCTTTACATAGTTTTCCTAGGTTATACAGTTTATATAGATAGTATAATAAGGATACAGAAGCAAAAATGAAGTTAATTAGATTTTCCTTGTCTTAGTTTAGGATTAAACTATATTCTTTCACTTCCCCTACTTTCCCTCTTTAACATATGCAAATTGTGCAAATCAGTAGGCCTGGATTCTTGACCCAGACCATACCCTAGATAAGCTTGAACTGGTTCAAGGGGTTTGGCCTCTCTAATTCCCCTGACTGCCTTCTCAAAAAGCATGCCCATGCGTTCAAGCCTCTGACCTCTCACCTGACCGACCTTGAGGCCTGGTTTCTGCTAAAGCTGGGGTGGGGGAGAGCAGGGAAGCACACCTTTAGTTCTGTGGAAACAAAACTCCTCCTCCCATTTCTTACACCAGGAAGATGAGTCTTCGTGACTCAAGGCCCAGCTGTCTGTGCACTGTGGCACCACCTAGCAGCTCACAGTCAGAGGACTTAAGTTCAAATGCCATCTCTGACACTCTCTATGTCACCTTGGTCTGATAGCTTCCCTGGGTCTCAGTTTCCCCATCTGTAAAATGAACTAAATGGTCTCTGAGGTCCCTTCCATCACTAGAGCTGTAATTTTATGATTCCATCATTAATTTAAAATGGAGAGTTTCCACCTGAGTGGTGAGAGTAAGGAGGTTTTCCCTCTTTTGGAAAGGTAGTGTGAGGATAGCTTCCCTGGCAGCCTCCCTTGCCTGATACCACCACCACCATCACCACCTCACACATACATACCTCTGCCAGTCTTCACCTTCTCTTAACCATCAGGACCTGACTGGCATCTTTCAGCTCTTCTATGGAAAAAAGCTACTTTGGAACCTGAGCTATAATCAGACAGTAAGCCTAGTCAGGGAAAAAAAAGCATTCTTTTTTTCTGTTTGGCTGTTGAAAAGAAGCAAAAAGCACTCCAAAATGCTGTGATCCTGAGAAAACCTTCAGGCAGGAGCCCCCAGTGGGAACTGATAGAGAAAATGGCCTAGGGCTGAATAGCTTCTACAGTCAACTCAATTATCTGTGTGTGGGTTATCCACTTTGTGGATTATCTGTAGCAAGTTTTTAATCCCAGCCCATCTCCCCCAGATACCCAGTATGTGCTTGGCCCACCTCCCCCCATTGTCAGTCAGTGTATGTTCAGGGAATGCAAATGAACTTTAATATTAGCTTAAGCAGCACCCAATTAGGAAGGGAAATCATCTAAAAATAAATTCCAAACCAAAATTTAAAGTGATTTTTAAAGAAATGTTTGCAGCTCTGCTTTATTCATACAGATGTTTGAAAAGTTGGCTGTATTTATTCAGAGTGATATAGCAAACAATAACAAATGACATTCAGATAGCTCCTTTCACAGGGGCTGTCCTTTGAAGCGTCCTAACAGTTGGGTGAGGTATCTTTATGCCCATTTTTCAGAGGTAAACCAACTTTCCTACACCCAGAGGTATTGACAGGGACATGTAGCATGCAGATGCTATTGGTCAGTTCTAGAGGATGAAGGGCCCCAGATCTTACTCACAGTCTCCCCAGGTGATCAGACTTGATAAGGAAAGCTCAGAGATGTAGGTTTCTTGCCCAAAGTCAGAGTTAATACTAATTGCTCCCATTTACATAGCATATTAAAATGTACACCACAATCCCCAGAGGCGTCTTTTATAGATGAGACTCGTCCTAATTCATAAGCATCTGACTATCTTAGGTCTTCTTGACCAAGAGTCCATCCACCAAACCATCAAGCTGCTTCTCAAACCGTAGCCGAGCCAGAATCTGAACCCAGGCTCTTCTGGCTCCAAATCCACTGAGACAAACTTGGACTCAGAAGGCCTGGGGCCAAATTCTGGCTCCAACATTTGTCACCAAAGGCAAGACAATTCCAAGTCTCAGTTTCCGCCAACTGTAAAGTGGGGATAATAATGACTGTGAGGTATTACAGAATTGTTGGAGGAAAATTCTCTGTAAACCTTAAAGCCTTAGATAAATATGAGCTATCATTATTTTTATTATCCTGAGAAAGAGATTACTCGTCCATGACAATGAGGTTGAGATGAGCATCCTATCCACAAGGGCTGAATCTTAATGGGGCTACATAGGAGACTGGACATAAGGCAACCTGTGGAGTGGGAGTAAGAAGTCTGCCCTCCTCTCCTGCCCTTGATCTGCCCTTCTGCCTATGTGATGTGGCAGTCCAACCTCTCCACCAAAGTGCTCAGTGCTTTCCTACAGCCTTTCCCTCCACAGCATCCCCAGACCTTTCCTGTACCCTTTGCTCCACCAAACCTTCCTCCAGCTCCATTCCTGCTTTTTGCCCAGGGCCCTATTCTCAGCTGGGGTAGGGATAAACTAATCTGCAGGAAGGTGATAATGGATGCTAATGAGTTAATGTGCTAACCTTCTGGGTAAGATTTGCATTTTGATGGGGTCTTTCCAAAGACAAAATGCTCTCTTCCCAAGAGAATGACTGGGTTGGTGGAAATTCCAGCCTGTGTGGCAGGTGGTGGGGGAGATATTTCAGGGAAGAAAGTCCTTCTATGCCTCATCACTCTGTGACTGCTCCTCCCCACCCACCCCAAGCCCCCCCAACCCAAACAGGGAGACACTATTTTGGAGGCTTCCCATGGGTTGTGAGTTAAGGGGGATAGACACTGACACATCAGCTGTGGACACCCTCAAGAAACTTGGTTGGGGTGGTGGAGAAGTGGGGAGGGGGGAAGGGAATAGAACAGATAAGGAAATAAAATAAATACAAATATAGGAAGCAGTAACATCTGGGGGAATCAGGTAAGGTTTCTTGAAGGAGATGGTACTTCAGGCTGATACTTGAAGGAAATAGGAAGCCAGAGTCATCAGATAGAAAGGGGAGGAAGAAGGCGGAGACAGAAACCTCCCTAGAAGAGAATTGATATTTCTGTGTCATGAAGTCATCCACCAAAGCCCCCAGGAGGCTGGAGAAGGCATCATTAGAGACGCTGCTCGTGAGCTTAACCTAAGATTAAACAAACTGTTTCCATGGGACCGGCTGCTGCCTGTCAGAGGGGTGGCAGATGAAGCAGTAGGAGCCAGCCTGGCTGGGTGGGGGAGTGTGGCTTCCCCGAATCACAGAACTGTCAGGGGCATTCTCAAAGAGGCTCAGTGCTGACTTCGCCTACTTCACAGTTGTGTTTCAAGGCCAATCCTTGTGTGTATCTCCATCATAATCACCATCGGGATGATTGATGCTTTTCTGAGTCAGATGCCCAAGACAAGGCATCGCTTTCAGGGAGGAGCAAATCCTTTCCAGGCAGAAGTATGCATAACCCATAGGAATGAAGGAGAATTTAAGAATATCTGAGAACTACCTTCCAAACCCCTTCCGAAAAGGAAAATAGAAAACCTCAGGAAGACCTTGGCGAGTCAGCTCAGAGGCAGAGCGGGGTAATCTACATCGCTGGTCCTAACCTTCTTAGAGCTGACCCTGACCTAGCAGCCTCTTACCTCAGGGCTGTGATGGCAGAAAAGGAGACATTCTCTCTCTTACTCTGGAGCCCACTTGGGCCCTGCCAGGATGGATGGGCCGAAATGTCAGCAATCCTTATTCCCCTTTCCCCATATGACTGTAAGGGATTTATTGCCTAAATTAAAAAAAAATCTTTTTGTGGGCTCAGCAGTGAGTCTAGAATTTGGGGGTTCAGATTTGACCTAAACCTCTATTCCTCTTAACAACGCCCCCACCCACCCACCCACACATATACACACTCTCATTTCTGGGTAATTCAGAAACAGCAGCTGCAGGGAATGGTTCAGTCGGTGCTGCCAAGCCCTTGGCATGAACACATGGAGCAGAGGCTCGGTTTCATCTCAAAATAAATTCCACTTCACCAAAATAATTCTGAGAGCCACCAGCTGGTACTCTGGCAGGGACTTGAGGGAGATGGCCCTCTACACCGGGTGGGGGGCTCCACAGGGAACAGCAGGCCCTAGGGCCTTTACCTTGGAGGGGCTATTTTTTTTTCCTCCTGGGCTTTCAAGATATGGTCCATTGGCCAACCCCCAGTGTTCACATCAGACATAGGCAATCAACCCAAACAAACAAAGAAGGTCTGGGTCCATCTGTTCTGTCACCTCAGACCATGGGCCATGTCTTCCATATGTTCCCAGACACCAAACAGGGTGTGAGCACTCGCTGGGATCATAGCATTTTTGAACCCAAAGAAACCTTACAGATAATCTGGTCCAATTTCGTTGTTTTAAAGGAAACCTAAGCCCTGAGGTCACTGAACAATTAGCAGCAACACTGGGATTTGGAACTCTTGTAGGCTTATGGCTTCAAGTCCAGTTTTTGGTCTACTATACCACAATGGAGGGGCAGCTAGGTGGTACAGTGGTCCTGGTGGTACTGCTGGTCCTGGAGTCAGGAGGACATAAGTTCAAATCCAGCTTCAGATGCTTACTAGTGGGGTGACCCTGAGTAAGTCACTTAACCCTGTTTACCTCAGTTTCCTCATCTGTCAACTAAGCTAGAGAAGGAAATGGTGAACCACTCCAGTATCTTTGCCAAGAAAACCCCAAATGGAGTCACAGAGAGTCTTTATTGAGTCTGTGAATCTAGTCAATGGTGAGGTCATCTACCAACTCACAGAAGAAAGATTTGCATCGTTAGAACTTAGAAGCTATCACAAAGCATTAGTGTGATGCACTCTGCAGCAGAGGACCTCCATCAGAATCTTGGCTTCACCACTTGGTGTCTGCTGTCAGTTCGGTCAATAAACATTTAGTAAGTACCTACTATGTGCCAGGCACTAAGTGCTAAGTGTCTTCTCTCTCATCTTCTTTTCCTGGCTTCCCCTGTTTTCCTTCAGGTCCCAGATAAAATCCCACCTTCTACAGAAAGTCTTTCCCAATCACCTTAATTCTAGTGCCTTTCTTCCGTTGATTATTTCCTATTTATTCTGTATATTGCTTGTTTCAACATAGTCATTTGCATGTTTTCTCCCCCATTAGACTGGGAGCTCAGGGACTGCCTTCAGCCTTTCTTTGTATCCTCAGACCTTAGCACAGTGCCTGGCACATAGTAGGCACTTAAAAAAGTTTATTGATTGATATTAACCATCATTATAGTAGCTAACATTTATATAACCCTTACTATGTGTCAGACACTGTGCTAAACCCTGGGAATAAAATTAATAAACAAAAAGAAATTCCTGCCCTCAAGGAGTTTATAATCTAAAGGGTGAGAAAGCACACAAAAGGAAGGAGGAAAGGGGTTCCCCTGTTCCCCTTCTTCATCGATGGCATTGAAACCAGGCAGGGCAAAGTGGAGTGAGCTGAGAGTCCAGTTTCTGGCCTCTATAAAGGAATGTGTTAGGAGAAGTTTGGTACTCCACCCTCCAGCCCTCCAATCAGAGGGGAGAGCAGGCTATGCGAGGTGATGTCAATCAAGGCTTGAGTTCGCAGCCTTGTAGTGAGTTTAGAAGGGATGAGCTTATCCCAGGCAGGACATCTCCTTCCTTGGAATTGAAACCAGGTGGCAGATATAAAGTAGAATGAGATAGGTCCTATTATTTTCCCCCTTTTACAGATGAGGAAACTGAGGCAAACAGATTTTTTTTTTAAGTGTCTTACTCAGGTCACACAGCTAGTCAGTGTCTGAGCCTGGATTTGAACTCAGATCTTCCGGATTCCGGGCCCAGTGCTCTGTCTACTATACCACCTAGCTATATTAGATAAGACATTTAACCTCTCTAGGACTCTTTTTTTCTTCTATAAAATGAGGGGGTTGAATTAAATAACCTCTAAGCTTCCCTCTGCCTCTAAATCTATGTTCCCTTGATTTCCTGCCAGAGATTTCCATGGAGCTGGACAGGAGCCCCTGGACTAGCTCCATTTGCTCCATCTCCTTAGTAGAATTAGGTTAGTTTGGACCTTGGCCCCTTGAGACCATTACTGACCCTGGGAATGGCAATTTCAAGTAACCCCTTGATTGGTGGAAGAGCACCTGAAGTTCCCAGTTCTGGTTCTTTTCCTTGCTAACTTTGTGACAGTGGACAAGTACCTTCATCCCCCTGGGCCTCAGTTGGCTTCTCAGTCAATTGAAGGTATTGAACTAGTTCCAGCACTTTAAAAAGCACTTTACCTAGAACCCATTTGAGGGAAGTGCTATTATGATCCCCACTTTACAAATGAAAAGGATAAGTGACTTAGCCAGAATAACACAGCTGAGTGCCTTGAGGTAGGGTTTGAACTTGAGTCTTCCTGATTCCACATCTAATCCTCTCTGTACCATGCCACCTAGCTATCTCCCAGTTGATAGCCAAGGTCCCTATTCCTACTGGTCTTCCTAAATCCCCACTTCTGAAGGTGCTAGTGTGCCCCCTTACTCCCACCCAGGCTGCTCCCCCTTGCCCTTCTACAGCCTTCCCATCTCCAGCTAGCCTCCTATACAGTCAGTTTTCTCATCAGATGACCTGGAGGACAGAGCTCTCTCCCATCTTCCAGCCAAACCAGGAAGAGTCATTATAGCAACTCTGTGGCCGAATCACCTGGCCAAGGAATTTGCATTTGCTGGTGCTTTTTGCCAGTCAGAGCAGCCACAGTAGCAGCGATCTAAGGAAGGCGTGAGCCCTTGCAGGCAGGCGGGGCCAGTGGGATCTGCTGATGCAGTGGTCTGAGAATCCTTTCTGCCTCTGGCTGCTGCTCAGCTGTAGTGACATCAGCAAAAGGCAAGCAGGCGAGCGATTGAGTTTAGGTGTCAGGGAAGCTGTGGCTTTGCTAGTTTACAGGCAAATCACAGGATTGTTTACAGAAGCAACAAAAGCTTGGGGGGCGGGGGGAGGAATTGAGACCCCAGGACACATTAGCTTTGGTGGCTCAGTGGGAAACAGAAATGACACGCTATGTAGAGGCAGCTGGGATAGAGGTGAGGGCGAGCTGGAGTGAGCCGGGATCACTTATTTGCTTGAATCATTGTTAGAGAGAATATGAAAATAGAGAGCCTTGCAGTCACAGGTTTTCAGGGGAGAGTGCTGAACTCCGGAAGTCAGACCTCCTGGGCTTGAATGCCCATGTGGCCTATGGCAAGGCATGTCCTGAACCTCAGTTTCCCCCATCTGGAAAATGAGGGGGGCTGGACGAAGTTCCCTTCCAGCTCTACAATCCTATAATCCTATGACTCATGATCTGTTGAGGTTAAGAAAAACTTTAGTGATCAGTTAATCTCATCTCTCACTTTATAGTTGAAGAAACAGGACCCTAGAGAATCAGAGGCATGCTCCAGATCCCACAGCAAGGTCCTAGAAAAGCCAGAATTAAATTCAGACTTTTTGAGGCTAGCCCTACTATTCCCAGTAATGCCTTGACTATCGTCACCTCCAAACATGATGCTCCCTGTTCCTACTCTGTGGGGAAACTGAGGCAGGCTGTTTGCTTCGAGTCACAGGTACAGTCAGGGTTAGAGTTAGATCAGACCCAAAAGTCAGACCTTTGAAGTTGGAGTGTTCAAAGTCCCTGGTCTTCCTTGGTCTTCTTTCTCCTTGCCCTGCTTGACTCAGCATTGGCTTCAAGGAAAAGGAACAGGAAGTAGGAGAGAGAGAGAGAGCTGGTTGTGTTCAGAGGGCCCCAAGGCACTGCCAAATCCAGAGACAACCGGGTAGTCAGAAGTGTGAATCCAGAAGGTCTTGCTCCCTGGACCGAGGACTTTGGTTTTACCCAAGGATCCTACAGGCCCTTTCTTTGCTCCTACCCCTTTGCCTCTAGAGACCTCAGTTACTTTTCTCTTTAATCTGTTTCTAGCCCCTTTCTACTTCTTTTGCTATTCGCTTCTCTGCCACCTGCCTCTTAAGCTATCCCTGAATGGGATTCCCTACACCCTTTCCCTTAAGATTTCTTAGGCTGTGAATTCCTGAAGAGCAGCTAGGTGTTGCAGTGGATAGAGTGCTGGGCCTGGAGTCAAGAAGATTCATCTTCATGAGTTCAAATCTAGCCTTAGACACTTGGCAGCTGTGTGATGCTAGGCAAGTCATTTAACCCTGTTTGCCTCAGTTTCCTTATCTATAAAATAAACTGAAGAAGGAAATGGCAAACCATTCCAATGTCTTTGCCAAGAAAACCTCCAATGGGGTCATGGAGAATCCAACATGACTGAACAAAAACAAAGAGCTCCTTAAGAACAGGGATTATTTTCACCCGTCTTTGTATCCCCAGCACTTAGCTCAGGGCCTGGCACATAGCAGGCCCTTAATAAATGCTATTTGACTTGACTCCCCCTCCTTCCTCCACCCCTTCCCAAGAGGTGGGACAAGAACTCCTCATGGAAACTGAAGGTCAGTGATGAATTCAGGCCCCTCCTGATAAATGGAAAGAAATGGAGTGTATATACCTTGTGCTGCCTGTAGGGGTTTAATATCCACTTCTGCTGATGGAGGTAACTTCAGAAGGCACTGAGCCAGAAGCCTGGCAGGGAAAGGGTGTAAGCCTGGTAGGTGCTGACAGCTAGTAGCATGTCATCTGCATAACAGCTGCTCCCTCTTCCCCCTTGAAGGATCATGAAATGGTATCTGGATCCGGTGACTGGTCCAGGGCTTGAGACTATTTCCAAGAGAAATTCTATCCTTTGGACAGGAAGCATGTTCATTCATTTGCTAAACGAGTCATCCAGTAACTGAACTTCCCCTACTTTTAAATCCAGCAGGGACAAGGTGAAGAGGGGTGAGGGGATGGGGTAGAGGGGTGAGGGGATGGGGTAGAGAGGTGAGGGAAAGGGAGACAGAGAGGTGGAGGAAGGGGAGGGAGAGAGAAAAACAAGCAGGTTGATAGTGAAGACAAGAATCATAACCAGGATTTTCTGGATCCTCTTACAAGAAAATCAAAACATATGAAAGAATGAGATTACTTACCAAGCTACACACTATGGCATGAGATACAGAGTGATAGGGACAAAGGTCTGTGGGGTAGGGGAAGGGAGGAAGGGGTGGTTTGTTTCCCAGCAGTGATCTTATATTTGGGCCCATTGGACAATTTTGTGTTGATTTCCAGACCAACTCAAGACAGGTCTCAGAATGAGTATTTCTGGGTTTTGCTGATACTGTGGCATTATTTATTAACATTGGAGCTGAAGATCATGGAGCTGATGGTTGATAAATAAAAAGAATTAGTGTTTTACTTGATAAAAAACAAAAACAGAATATTTTTCTCCCTTCACCTAAATAGACATTCAGAAAATTCAAGTCCCTTCAAAAAGGGGTCAGAGAACCACAAAGCTGTGGTCCTCTCTCCAGACTGTCTTCAACCATGCTATCTGTCAGACCGGACAGAAGGTAACCCTGGATTTCCAGCCCCTGATTCTAAAGAGGTAGAACCAAGAGAGAAATAAAGAGAAAAATCTCCAGGGACACCATCAGGTCCAGAGCAGGGCATCCAAGGCCTGGCTGGCCCTGCCCTCTGCCCAGCAAGAGACCCAGGTCGGCTTTGAGACCCTCCTTCCTCCATGAGGAAGCCTCTGGAGCAAGCTCAAAGGGAAGCAGGTTAGGATTTGAGAGGGGAATGTGCCTTAACTGTCCTCCAAGACTAGGAGCCTGGGCTCGTACATCTCAGACTGAAGGCATCAATAATTCATACTCTACAGAGTATTTCCCCTTTTGTCACATTTCTGGCCAATTGATTTCCCTTGGCCACAAACTTGCTGCTTTTAGAACATCATTAATAACAAATCGACTCTGGTAAAATATGTCTGGGGAGTGGGATGGCATCTGGGACAGCCTCGTGACCTGCCGACACCCTGAGAGATGAACTCTCCTTTCTATCAGTCACTGAAGGCACAGTAAAACTGGTGTACCCCCTTCTCCCCCAGCCTCTAGCTCAGTCCTAAAAGCACAGATGTGGACATGGTAGGAGGGAGGGATTCCACTATCTTCTTACCCCATTTTCAGGGCCTTAGGGGGAGGGAGGAAGTGAGACACTGCCTCGGCCACAGACCTGGACATAAAGGTCTGGATAAGGCTTGGTTTGAATTTATCCAAAAGAGGAGTGTGGGGAGAGGTGAAGGAGACAGACTTTCTGAGGCCTCAGAAAACAGAAATGCCTTTCCCAGAAAAACCTTAGAAAGCTATTCTGCCTTCTCATTTAACTGAGCCCTGAAGCAGGGATAAGGAATGGGAAGGTGCGGAGAATGGTCAGCCAGATTGCTAATAGAACTCTCAGTGGCTCTGAGAATTTGGTCCTCGCTCCTCTCTTAAAAACGAACCTGTTTATTATAACAAGGCCTGGCTATTCAGAATTGTAAAGCAATACAGATTTGTCTTTGGTGCCCCCAGCTGCTGAGTCACAGTCCCACTCCAAGGTCTCTCCTCCTTGGTAGGAGGCAGCCTAGAGGCCTCATGGGAGAGCTGTGACTAGAAATGGAGTGACAGGGACTTTGTAGAGATGGGCCAAAATTTAGAAGGGGTGATAGCAGCATTTTCGGTCCCTTAGCAACAGAAAACCAACTGAGATTTGCAGGGTTAGCAAGAATAATTAGTTGAAGTAGAAGTTACCCGGGTGGAAGTGTCTTCTTTTCCCCAGGCAGCAAACCCAGGAGAGCTCCTCCTTGACCTAGAAAATACCAGAGGTGGACATCTGAACCAAAATTCTCTGACTGTTCCAGCCCTCAAAAAGGAACAGTCCTTCAACCCAAAGGAATGAAGCTATAATGGTTGAATATCAGCCATTTTTGATGGAGGGAATATAGATATAGATAACACATACACAAACACAGAACAACAGCAGCAACATCGATGTGTATGGGTATACATACATATACGTGTGTGTATGTGTTACTGTTGGTATTGCCTAATCATTATTCAGTCATGTCTGACTCTTCACGACCCCATTTGGGGTTTTCTTGACAAAAGTACTGGAGTGGTTTGCCATTTCTTTCTCCAGCGCATTTTACAGATGAGAAAACTGAGGCAAACAGAGTTCAATGATTTGCCCAGGGTCACACAGTTTGTACGTGTCTGAGGCCAGATTGAACTTAGGAAGACTGACTCCAGGCCCGACACTGTCCGTTGTACCACCTGGCTGTGTATGTGCATGTGTATGTGCATGTGTATAATAAGCATGTGCATGTGCATGTGCATGTATATGTGTGTTCATGTGTGTATGTATGTATGTTTGCTCACACATGTATGCATTAGTATATACACATGTGTGTTGTGTTTATATACATGTTTGTGTGTCTGTATGTACATATGTGTGTGCATGTACTATGTTTATATATGCACACATGCGTGTTTCTAGATATACATGTATGTGTGTGCTTATATATACATGTGTGTTTTGCATTGTATGTGTGTGATGTTTCTGTACACACACATGCGTTACATTGCATGCATATGTGTTTATTATATACACATATGTATATACACATATTATAGCATGTTAGGGCTGTGATCAGAATCGCCGCTGATGAGGGACCTCCCACAGCATCTTCCCTGATCAGCCTGAACCCAGGGCCATCCCCACTGCTGGTAAAAAGTGCAGAACTACCCAGCCCCACTGGTGTCTTTAGACAAGCCCCATGGACTCTGGTATTTGTTTCTGGCACATAGCTGCTTGCCTCTCCAACCCCCTCCCCCTTCCTTTCTCATCTCCTTCCCTCCCCTCCTGCCAAGTGTGAAATACACGTGAGGCTCCCCTCAGCAAGGGTCTTGGGACTAAGCCAGGGCCACTGAGCAGTCCAGCCTTCTAAGGCCTACACTAAACATCAGCCAAGATCAAGGCCTGAGGGAGAGCCCCGCAGAGAAGATCACATTGCAAAGTTCTCTCTGCCCCATGCGCAGGCTTGGTAGTTTATATCCCAGGAAATCTCTTGGTTGGCCCCATATCGATTTAACTTTGAAAAGGAAGCCTTAAAAAAAATCCACCATAGGGTTGAAATAGAACCTGCCCTTTGCAGCTATATCAAATATTCCACTACACAGCTGGGTTCATTTTAAATGTGTCTGCCCTGGGCTGGGCCAGGGGGGCCCAGGAGCAAAACATTGTATCTGGCTTTCTCTTACAAGACCAGGAGGACTTGGCTACAGCAGGAGGCTTGTCAAAGCATTTTACAAGGGAGGATAAATATTTGTCATCTATACACACAGCAACTTGGAGCCTGAGCCCCCCTTTATGGTCAAAGCTGAGGTGACTGTTATGATCCAATCTCTAGCTACAGCTGAATGAGCTTTGCTGATGGCACTACAGAGAAACCACCAGAGATCCAGGATCCAGCTAAGGCCTGAGTGTGGAAGCCTGAATTCCCTCTGCCCCAGACCTCCTCTCTCAGCTGACTGTTCTGTCTGTCCAGGGCTGGCACTACTGCTCCACATTGTAAAGGTCTGCTCCCTTTTCTTTTCTTTTCCCTTCCCTTCTCCTTTCCCTTCACTCTTCTCTTCTTTCCTTTCTTTCCTTTTCTCTTCTTTACTTCCTTTCTCTTTCTTTCTCTTCTCTTCTTTTCTCTTCTCTTTCCTTTTCTCTTCTCTTCCTTTCTCTTCTCTTCTTTCCTTTCTCTTTCTTCTCTTCTCTTCTTTCTTTTTCCTTTTCTCTTCTCTTCCTTTCTTGTTTCTTTTCTTTTGTCTTTTCTTTTCTCTTCCTTCCTTTCCTTTCTCTTCTTTTCTTTTTTCTCTTCTCTTCTTTCCTTTTCTTCACTTTTCTCTTCTTTCCTTTCCTTTCCTTTTCTCTTCCTTCCTTTCCTTTCCTTCTGTTTTCTTTTTTCTCTTCTCTTCTCCTTGCTTTTCTGTTTTCTCTTCTCTTCTCTTCTATTCATTTCTTCTGGCCAGGTGTGGAAACTCCATTCTTCTACCAGTGGAGAGGAATCTACAAATCACCTTTTTAGAGAGTTGTCTAGAAGCATGCTGAGGTTACATGACTTGCCCCTGGTCACACAACTAGTATGTGTCAGAAGCAGATTTGAACCTAAGACTTTCAAATGACTGGCCCTCTACCTGTGACAACAAGATGTTTCTCTTCTTAGAGTTATGAAAATTAGAGATGTAAAAGACTCTAGGTATCTAACCTCATCATTTTACAGGTGAGAAAGATAAGAGCTGGAGAGGTGAACTAGCTTGATTGTGGTTACAATTAGTGATAGAGCCTGGCCTGGAGCTCAGATAACCTTGCTACCAGACCAGATCTTATGCTTTCTCCAGATCATATGCTTCCTATGCTTCCCATCCCCCAGTCACCTCTGCTTGCTCACAGGTGCCCTTTAGGATGAGTCTGACCAAGACTGAGTGTAGGAGTTTTGTGTTAACAAGACCCGGCCACGCCCCGCCAAACAGAGCACACAGCTATCACTAGATAGCTCGAATGTCTGCAGGCATAACACCTGAAAGGTTTTCATTGGCTGCTATGCTAGAACAGGTTGTTTTGTCACTGATACACAGCTCGGCTGGTCCACAGCATGGAAAATCACTTCTCTCCCTTTCCTTCTCCACTGACTCAGCACAAGAATCAGGACCCAGAAAGCAGGTTAAAGATGCAGAGCATATTTAATAAGCAGTGGTGATTTATGTTTTTAAAACATCGGGTCAACAGTGAAAGCTAGCAAGTATTCAAAGTGCTGCTTATTGTGTCCCTTGTGAACTTATAACTGACCTGGGCATCCCCAAATGTGGCAGCGCCCTCCAAATGCTCCAGGATAGTTAAAGCCCTTTTTCAAACTCTTATCTCTGAAAGAAGGTCAACCTGGGGAGCAAAGCTCATAAAAAAATATAAAACCTTTCATGCCTGGTTATATTTCCTGTTCAATCAGTCAACAAGCATTTATTAAGTACCTGCTATGTACCAGGCACTGTACTAGGCTCTGGGGATAAAAGGGAAAGAATAAAGTTATAATAACCTTATATTTTCATGGAGAAGACTACAAGAATATATATGTATGTACTCATACATATATACAGAATATATGTATCCATATGTATAGAATATATGTATATATACATTATATATTCATAATAAACAAGCAAACATGTACAAAGAAATATAAAGTAGTTGAATATAAGATAGTTTGGGATGGAGAGGGAGCAATTGGTGGAATCAAGAAAAGGTTCATGTAGAGGTGGGACCTAAGCTGTATCTTCAAGGAAGACAGTGATTCCATGAAGGAGAGTTAAATAGGAATGGGATTAAATCCAGGGAAAAGGCCAGTGCAAAGGGGCAGAGATAGGAAACAGAGAGCCTTGTGTGAGGGACAAAGAAAAAGCCAATGTGGCTGGGTCACAAAGAATGGCAAAGAGAATGTCATCCAACAAGGCTGGAAAGATAGGTTGGGGCCAGGTTGTGAAGGAAGGACTTTGAAAACTAAACACAGTGACTTATAGTTTATCCTAGACATAATAACAATATATTTTACTCTGGAGCTGATTGAGTAGGGGCATGAGATGGTCAGTTCTATGCTAAAGGAAAATCAATTTGTATGTATGCATATATGTTTGTACACACATATATGCACACATGTATATATGAATGTCTATATCAAGTCAACAAGCATTTATTAAGTGCCAGGTACTGTGCTAAGTTCTGGGCCACCACTTGTACATATGTGAGTATATGCAAGATGATAAGGATAGAGAGGTGAGAGATCAGGAGAGACCATAGGCAGTAGGTGACACCTGAGCTGAATCTTGAAAGAAACCAGGAATTCCAAGAGGCAGAGGTGAGGACAAAGTATATCCCAGCCAGTATGAAGCTGAGAGGAGGGTTGAGTTCTGATAATTGGGAGATCATTGGCATATCCTCCTCCTCCTTTCACATGTTCACATGCTCAGATCCTCTTCTCTGCCCCCTTGGTGAATCCCAAGACCTTTCCTGTTGCTCTCTGCACAAGACAGCCCTCCACCCAAATGAGTGAGTATCCTACGCTCTATTCCCTGAAGACCCAGTAGGTTACTTTCTAGCTCATTTGCAATAATAGTTCAAGCAAGATTGTTCATGGTGGATAATAGCTTCATGGCTTGCCCCCTTCCTAGATAATATCAATTACATACTGTCCAAAAAGAAGACTTGTGTAATCTTATTTGTGTCTTTTGTGTTCTACTCTAGACATTACATTTTAGGGAAGATAACTATGAGCTGGAGAGTGTTCATGAAAATGCAACTAGGATAGTGATGGACCTCAAGATCACGTTATATTGAAGGAACTAGAGATGTTTAGCCTGGACTAGGAATGGGAGGGGAGAAGAGAAGTCTCAGAGTGGGGCATGATAGCTGCCTTCAAGTTATTTTATGACTGACATATGGAATAAGAATTAGGTTGGTTTTTCTTGACCCCAGAAGACAGAATTTGAGCCATGGGAAGATTTTGTAAAAAGGCAAATTTGAATTTAACATATGAAAATATTTCCTGCCTATATAAAAGCTATCCCAAAGTGGCAAGGCTGCCTCATAAAATAGTGGGATTTCAGGCAAAGCTAGAATGATCCCCTATTCCATATGTTGTAGGGAGGGACTTTTATTCAGGGACAGGTCAGTCTAGAAATGACCTCTTCCAAATCAATGGAGATTTCTTTGGGATTTGGTATACTCTAGCAAAACCTGTTAAGAAACATTTGGAGATCAGGACAGTGACTTTCAGTGCCCCCGAGATTACTCACGGAGCTACCTCTCTGTTCTGTCCCTACACGTACAGTTATTCCTGTCTTCAGACCACAAATAGAGTTTGGGTGCATTCATGTAGTCTGAGTGACAAGCCTGAACTTCTTGGAGGAAAGTTAAAATATCTATGTTCTAGAAGTGACAGACAAAGATGTAGTCCATCAGTCAATCAATAGGAATTTATTAAGTCCCTACAATGTACCAGAGATCAAGGACAAAAGTAAAATAGTCCCTGAACTCAAGGGACTTTGGTCTTAAAGAGGGAGATAACATGTATATCTATAAGTATATACAAAGCACTTAGAAAAGGATTACCAAGATGTTTTTAGATGAAGTGAGAGGGGAAGGGGCATGAGGGGGAAGGGATCAAGAAAGACCTTATGTGGATGGGAGCACTTAAACTAAGTTTTGAAGGAAATCAGGGATTCTAGAAGACAAAAGGGAAAAGGGAAAACATTCAGGCATGGGGGACAGCCAGGATAAAGGTGTGGAGATGAGAGATGAAGCATCCTCATGTATAAGACCAGTATGGTTAGATTGAAGTAAAGTAATATGTAAGAAAACAAGGAAGGTAAGAAGGAGCCAAATAACACATTCACAGGTAAAATCTATCTATTTACCTCTAGATCTATAGATCTAAATACATAGATATCTAGATACACAGATCTAGATCTAGATAAATAGGTCGGTAGATATCTAGAATCATAGATCTAGGTAGATAGACAGATAGATATCTAGCTCCATAGACATAGGTAGGTATCTATCGAGATATATAGCTATCTAGATCTAGGTACATATCTGTTGATATCTAGACCTACAGATCTGTATCTTGATAGCTATCTATCTAGATCTGTGGGTCTGTCCTAGTTTTATGGATCTGGATGCCTATCTAGATCTGCAGATCTAGATATCTCTAGAGATCTACCTAAATCTTGCTCTATGGATCTAGATAGAAATCTAGGTCTACAGATCTGGATATAGACAGATAGATAGACAGACAGATAGATAGATGGATAGATATGGATAATGTATTATATCCATATATGTTTTATATTTAATATAAATATATTGGTCATATGATTGATATATCAAAAAGTAAGATGTGTATGTGTATATATAATAGATGCAACCAGAATTAAGTCAGATAGAGCTAAATACTCAGGGAAAAAAAGACAAAATGGCCTTGGGCAGCATAGAAATTCAATGTGTCAGAGAAAATTAATATTTAGAGCATTCACCCAATATCCACTTCGCCTATCTCCTGAGCAACGAGCTGGGTCTCAGGTTTGTGGATCCAAAGTAGCGACCCCTAGACCCAAACCGATTTGGAGAGAACACCATGCCTCCGCCCCTACCCCTAAGAAACAGAATATGCACATGCCCAGCCTCATTAAGAGGAAGAAGAGAATAAGGGAGAGTTCAATCAGGCTGAAAGTGAGCCTAAGCAGAAGATTGCCTCTGGCCTGAAGGAAAGGGACACAGGAAACTGAGCTGAAAACAACACAGAAAAATGAAGGACAAACAATACTTGAGGTTACTCCAGGCAAAGACCCCACCCCACTCTGAGCTTTAGTGAGTTTGCTTGAAAACCCCTTATTCCCTAAGAAGTGCAAGCACTAGACACTTCTCAGACATTTGAAAGAAAAGCAGAGTGAAAAGGAGGGAGGAATGGGGAGTGGAGGGAGAGGGCTTAGGGAATGGGCTTGTATAGACAGCAATGGCCCTGAGGGAAAAATGACTAGAAACTACACTAGGACCAGCTCACCCACCAGTGGTTACTCCAGGCAGGGACTCGGGCCAGCAAAGGCCATATTCCACTACCCCACCCCACCCCACCCCAGAGGCTGAGGTAGCCCTGCAGCCCACCCTAAGATTGTCTCTGGCAACAGAAAAAGGATGGGGCCATACGGTGAGTACCTGGGAATAAAAGGGAAAAGTTAAAATGGCAATGGTATCAAAATATCGAAACCTTAATAAAGCCTAGCACACATCAGAGAAGATCCTAAAAAGCAGAGGGAAAAACGAACAAAGCCACAAAGAGAAACTAAAATAATACTGGTAAGAACGAAGGAAGGTGAACTGATGATGACTACTGAAATATAGAATTCTCTGGATCCCTCCAGAGATTATGAAACAACAAGAAACCTCAGAATGGCTCAAAAGAGAAATTAAATTCATAAAGGAGTAAATTTGCATAAGTAATTAAAGTGCTAAATGCAGAATTAACAGACTAGGAAAAATGGGATGCATGACAGAAATCTCTCAAAAGAAGGCAATAGATTCAAGACACATGAAGACTGAAGTAGAGGAAAATTTGACAAAAGAAGAACAAAAGAAAACAATGTAAAGAGAACACATGAATGCTCTACAAGCCAAAACAGCTGATCCTGAAGACGGTCTGTGCAGTGATAACTTAAGCATCACGGGTCTCTCAGAATATAACAAATCAAAAGACCAGAATACCAGAATGCAGGAAATAACACACTCATTTTACTGTGTTATTTCCTGCATCAACTGAGCAACATTTGAGAGAATCCAGAGGTCACTCCAAGAAATAACCAAGAATTGCAAACTCTAAGTCATATGGTGGTTAAATGTAACAACTACAGTGGTAGAGATAGGGACTAGATCTGTGGTTTCACTGGGATAAGGAACTCCCAGATGATGAAACCCTGGCTACAGGTATAGATTGATGGCTTTTCTGTAGCTTCTAATCTTAGAGAGTAATCTAGATCAAAGTATCAGAAATATATAGAAATTTGGGGGTCACTCAGTCTCCAGACTTCCATGAAATCCCACTTCCTACAAGAAATCTTTCTTGTTCTCTCTCCCCATGCCAACCCCTACTGCTATTGACTTCTCTCTGGGATTACTTCCTATATATACTACATATCTTCTACATACAAATTTGTTTGCATTCTGTCTCCCCAACCAGCACATGAGCTCCTGGGGGTCAAGCACTGTGTTTTCTACTTTCCTGTGTCCCCTTTCTTAGTACAGTGCATGGCACATAGTAAGTGCTTAAGAAATACTCTTAGATTTATTTATTGATTGATTGAATACGGCTGAAGACCGGGAAGTTAAAGTGCCTTGCCCAAGGTCAGATAGATAGTTAGCATCAGAGGTGTTGTTTGAATCCCAGTCCTCTGGGATTCAGAACCTTTAGAACCAACACTCTTTCTACTCTAATATGAAATAGAGGCAAGTTGAACTATAAGGGTTTATCCTGAAGCAACAGGACATCAGAGAAGAGAATGAATATTCCAAAAAGCAAAGATGCTCAGGTTGTAATACAAAATGACATTACCCATAAACCTGAGCATAGTCATCAACCAAAAAAAAAACGATGGACATTCAACAAAAGAAAAGCATTTGAGGCATTTCTGGGGGAAAATGTAGATAGATAGATAGATAGATAGATAGATAGATAGATAGATGGATGGATGGATGGATAGATAGTTATAAACATCTGTGTGACCAGATTATTTGACTTATAAACATCTCAAACAGAAGCAAAAAAAAAGGAGGAGGGAGATAAGTATAATTAATAAGAAAAGACTTAAGTAGAAAGGTAATTGCCACACCTTTGGAGATTATTATTTTTAGGATATATAGTTCAAAAGAGGAAAAATAAAGAATGAACATTAAGAAATAAAAAAATACACAAAGAGATAAAGATGCATGTGAAACTTTAAGAATCAAGAGAATCTAAATTGGAAGAGCTGAACTAAGGCACCATAAACTAGACCCCTGACCTCTCACAGTTGAATCAAAGTCTTTTGGAAGACAGAATAGCAGAGAAGGTATTTACATTAAAGGATAAAGGGGAGGTAGAACACTAAGAGGAAAAGGGGAAGCACTCCTTCCAAGATGGTAGTTGAATGATAATGAGAAAGTGATTTCCATTGTTCCTTTGTTCCTTGTTTATCTCTGCTGATACTGTGAATTTTTATTTTTGCTTTGGTTGACACCATGATTACAACTGCTTTTCTGCATCCACCTGATGCAGAGTACATTTTGTTCCAGCCTCTAATTTTCATTCTGTGTGTATCTTTGCTTTTTAGATGCCTTTCTCATATCAACAAATTATTGGCTTTTCTTTTCTTAACACATGTCAATCTCATTTTATTGGGGTGTTTAGTTCATTCATATTTGTAGTTCTGGTTGCTAGATCTGTGCTTTTCTCCATTTGTTTCTTTGGTATTGATTTTCTTCTTTTGTCCCCCTTTCTCTTTCAAGTCAATACTTTATCTCTAAGATCAGTTTTGTTTACATTATTTTGAGTCTATTTCTACAGGCTCTCTCTTTCCCTGACGACCCTACTTCAAGTTCTTTGAATGTAGTTAAATTGTTTGCTTCTCACTTTTAATTTTGTCAGAAACTGTGCCTCTCCTGCTCTCTCATCCTAGAACTTCTCTCTGTGCCTGAGGCCCCTCCATCTTGAACATCCACCCACCCTTGAAACCTTCTCAACCTGAAATATTCCTTTTCAGGACCCTTCTCACCTCTATCATTAGTGAGTTTCTCCTAGGCCTTCATTTTATGGAGGTGCCTAAGCCAGCCTTTATTCTGTTCCATGCCTTGTTCCTGACTTCAGACTTAAACACACATACAAGTACGTGTGTGCGTGTGCGCGCACACACACACACACACACACAAATGTATCTTCGTAGAAGAGGTCTAGGTCTAGGCAAAAATGAGTTCCATAGTTGAGAGAGAGAGAGAGAGAGAGAGAGAGAGAGAGAGAGAGAGAGAGGAGAGATGCTGTGAGCATTCACCTAATACTGTGAGTGGCTGCCTTGCCAAGTCTTTTCTATCTATGCAGAATTGATCTACCAGTGAGTATCGGTGGGGACTGATTCAACCATTCCCTCCTAAACAGTGTCAAAATCCTTGGGGGTCTTCGTGGTTATCATTGGTCAACAGTGCCGAAGAGTTCTAAAGTGGATATTTTGAGCAAGTTCCCAAAATGCCACATCCTTCCCAGGATTCCAGGGGTAGACAACATATATAGGGGAGTAGGGGCCAGAGAGAGATATTTCAGTCTGGAAAGTTACAGGGATGGAAGGTGGAGCCAAAGGGGAATAGATTAACCTACCCTTTCCAAGAGCAATGGCAGTATTGATTTTTATTATGAATGCAGAACTAGAAAGCAATAAGTTGGTGGGGGGTGGTTAGTGGAGGAGAGGGGTAAAGGATAATAAATTGATTGGAGAGAAGATTGCCAGAGAGAACAGGGAGTGGGAGTGTGCTAGGACCAGCTCTAACCAGCTTGCCAAAGACAATAGCCAAATTTTCAGCATGGGCATTTACATTTCAAGAATCAGCAATTACTACAAATCAGGGCTTGATTTATTGGGTTTTTTTGAGTGTCTAGACTTAGGAGAGTATTAATAATGAAGATTAAACTTAAAAGTGTGTGCATATATTTCCACCATCCCTCTACTCCCAGCCCAGTTGTTAAAACTTTACCAGCATGCCTCTGGTAGAGACTAAGGTGAGGCATGTCTAAGTCCAGTCTGAAATAATGGGCTAGATGAGTCATTCACCAAGGGAGTATGGAGAATTTAAGGCGGAGGTCCAGAGCTGAAACAATTAAGACCAAAAGGGCATGGCCTCTGGTTTAGGCAGCAGGGTGGATGGCAGAGATTGGGACAAAACATGAAGCAAGACAAGGCCAGAAGTAGAGGACCAGGTGGGTGAAACACCCAACAATCCCTTGACGTTCCACCAGACCTCGAGCTAGATTTTCTCCTGCATGGAAATAGTCTATCAATTAGCCTCATTTGGCACTAAAGAACATGCCACTCAACGGATCTGAAAAGCAGACTCTTGCCCTGTGGATGAAATCTTTCCATGTAGGTAGCCACCTTCTCTGATGATAAAAATGTGGGTTGTTTATAGTGACAGCAAAAATTAGGCACAAAAGTCCCTAAGAAACAGGGTAGTAGTAATAGAAAGAGATTTATAATGACTGAAAAAGAGGCTCTGTTGAGTTGTCTTCCTTTTCTGTTCCTCCTACCTTATTCTTCTGTATCTAATTCAATGATATCTATTTGTGCCAATGGTTACAAAAACAAAGTAAAAACACTACACCACAATTACTGCATGTTTACAGACGCTCACCTTCTGGCATAAATTTCCTAAATGTCTAGATCCTGTATCTTCCTTTGGCATATTAGATAGCAACAGAGAACAGCAAGGTGATTGTTCTCCCGGTTCTATCTCCATCTCTCCTCCTCCTTGCCTCTATTTCCTTATCTGTCATATCAGTTTGCTGTTTGATATTCAGAAATGTTCCTTATGAAAAAGACAACATGGCATAATGAATAGACGGCCAACCTCAAATTCAAGAAGATGTGGCTTCAAATCACAAACTCTCAGTGCGTAGGGTTACTCTCTAAAACTGTGAGTTGTAAAACAGTTGCAGAAATGCACCAGCAGAGGAGGTTTCTTCACTATGAATTGTCATCAATTTCATCGATGAAGTCATAGGTTTGGATTTTTTTTTAAAGGACCATTGTGAAGGTTACCTGTACATCACCTTGAACTGTTTGGAGGAAAGGTGCTATGGAAATCTACTTACATATTAAATAATTCATTCATAAAAGAATATTGGTCCCCAAACTCTCTTCTACATTAATGCCTCAAAGTGTTTTGATCTCCATTATATTAGTTATGAGTTTAAAAGATTAGAATGAAAATTAACACACCAAGAGAGCAAACTGGTTTGCACATAGGATTCTCTTCCACTTACCCTTTCATTTAAGTTCCAAAACTCCTTCCAGCCAAAAAAGTAACTCAGTTCTGCCTGGGTCTCCCCAAGAAAGCCTCTAATAACAGTAAGTTGAGCTAGGGGGAAGGAAGGTGTGAATGGGGAGCACATTTTTCATTTTTAAAAATGTATTTACTAAACTGACATCTGATTTCTTATGTTCCCTGGGGCCATGGATGAGTACAAATTTGCAAGGGTCCTCAAATTCCTGGCCCCAGAGAATTGCAGGAATTTTCCAGACTTGTGGAAAAGTTGCTTGAGGGGTGAAGGATGATTCTTTTTAGTTTCTCAGGAATCATAATCCCATTATCCAGAGACTCTACTCAACATGGGGAGCTCCTCCCCTTTCTAAAGATGGACACTGATCTGACAGTAGAAGTAATGTTTAAGAATGGAATCAACAGGTCAGAGGACCTGTGTTCCAACACCGGCTATGTCACCTCCAGGAAATCAGTTCCTTTGCCTCATCTAGAAAGTAGGGAATTAATAACAGTAAAAATAATAGCTAGTATTTATATAGCACTTTGAGGTTTATAAAATGCTTCACAAATATCATCTCATTTGATCCTCACAACCATCCTGGGAGGTAGGTGTTATTATTAAGTCCATTTTACAAATGAGGAAACTGAGGAAGGTAGCAGGTAAATAACTTACTCAATACCTAATAAGTATCTGAGGCTGGATTTGAGCTTAGGTCTTCCTGACTTCAGGTCCAATCCTCTATCAGCATGGTATAGTGGAAAAAGTATGGTAATCACATTGTTGGTAGAGTTGTGAACTGATCCCACCATTCTGGAGAACAATTTGGAAGTATGCCTGAAGGGCTATAAAACTGCATACCCTTTGACCCAGCAATACTACTTCTAGGTCTATATCTCAAAGAGATCTTTAAAAAAGGGGAAAGGACCTATGTGTACAAAAATATTTATAGCAGCTCTTTTTGTGGTGGCCAAGAACTGGAACTTAAGGGAATGGCCATCAATTGGGGAATGACTGAATAAGTTGTGGTATGTGAATGCAATGGAATACTATTGTGCTCTAAGAAATGATGAGCAGGCGGACTTCAGAAAAACCTGGAAAGACCTACATGAACTGATGCAAAATGAAGTGAGAAGGACCAGGAGAACATTGTACACAGTTATAGCCACATTGTACACTGACTAATTTTGTTAGACTTGGCTCTTTTCAGCAATACAATGATCTAAGCCAATTACAAAAGACTCATGATGGACAATGCTATCCACATCCAGAGAAAGAACTACGGAGTCAGAATGCAGATCAAAGCATATTATTTTCTCTCTTTAGTTTTTTCTTTCTCATGGTTTTTCCCTTTTGTTCTGATTCTTCTTTCACAATGTAACTAATGTGATAATATGTTTAATATGATTGTACATGTATAGCCTATATCGGATTGCATGCTGTTTTGGGAAGGGGGGAGGGGAGGCTGGGAGAAAAATTTGGAACTCAAAATCTCATAAAAGTGAGTGTTAAAATTATTTTTATATGTAATTTGAAAAGATAAAATGCTATTAAGTGAGGGGGGGAAGAGTATTACATTTGAGATCAGAGGATCTATTTTCAAATTTTGTCTTACTACCTGTGTGAATCTAGAAAAGTCACTTAACTTTGTTAGATCTCAGTTTCCTTAAGTACAAAATGAGGAGTTTGGGCTAGAACATCTTTAGGGTCCCTCCCAGCTCTTCTTCATCCTGTGAAACCATGAAGGCAGATATTTTCTAGGCAAGACAGATATGAGAGGAAATGTTCGGACAACTCTCTCCTAACTCAATTATCTCCCTTCTTTGATCCATGAATATTGTCAATATGGATACAAAATATTCAAAGGCAGTGGAGGGGAAAATGAGCCTGTGGAAGGTTTCCTATGAGAGCCAACTAAACCACATCCTCCCATGAGAAACTGGAAGAACACAGATACACAATAAAACTGATGAGGCAGCATTTCTACTGCCATCTTTTGGCATCTCTCTTCACTAATTATCATGACTTAAATCTTTAAGGAATTGCTGGTTTTCCATGCCCCTGCTCAGGGGTTCAACTACTGGGTGTTCTTGACTGAGTCTTCATGGGGTTGATGTTGTTCAATCTGAAGGTCAAGAGACTGTCCTTGGAGCAACAATAGAGGAAACAAAGGAGGAGAGATGGTAATTGCCGAAAGAATGGTTCTATTCAATAAGCTTTATTGAGAACGATTGTGTTCCAGGCACTGGAGAAACAGATATTCTGAAACTTTCCCAGGGAAAGGAAACAATCCTTTGCTATCCCTAAAGAAGCTTATATTCCACTGGAAGAAACAAGATGTCTACAGATAAGTATACACAAAAATCTATCCTCTAGCCTGGTGGCATACACCTGCAATTCTTGATACTGGAAAGGCTGAGGCTGGTGGATCACTTGAGCTCAGGAGTTCTGAGCTGCAGTCAGGCTAAAACCCTCAGGTATCCAGCACTGATATGGTGGAATTCTTGGAGCAGCCTCTCCAATACATTCCTTTCTCACCCACAATCTCCCTGCAACATACAATTTAAACGACTCTCACCACAATTCTTAACTCTCCCTCCCATGCTCCCTCAATCACTGCTCCCAAGCCCGGCTCTCCACCTCCATGTTGACCAACACCAGCCTTGAGATTATTTCCTCCTACTCTTAAATATCTCTGTGGAAGAGCACACCCCCACATCTTCTTATATCTTTTAGGGCCCACTACTTTTCTTCTTTCCCATCTCAACCCAACAGTGTCCCACATCCATTCTCCATTCAACCCTAGTTGTAGCTGTCAGATTCTGCTCTGCCATTTCTAAATGAGTGAGATCTTTAAAAGACCTGCATGTATTCTTCCCTGTCAAATATCAGAAGACAGGATTCAAAATGAAGCTGCAACCACAAGAAGAAAATGTCACAGCTCTCATTATGTCCCTATATTGTCATTCATCCATGATTTTTGAAAAATATAACTAAAAAGAAGAGGAGCCTCAGGTGTCAATTAAACAACAGATGCTAAACTGTGGAGTTCTGCAGGAGAAGCCAACGTGGTCATTTGGATGCCACAGAAGTAAAGAGCGTGGCAGATAGAAAAAGAACACTTAGTCCAAATCCCTTTTTTGACAGGTGAGAAAGCAGGGTCCTATAGAGGAGAAGGGTCTTACCCATGGGCGTCCTAGGGGTTAGTGGCAGAATACATCGATGCCACAGCTTAGAAGATCAATACAAAGCAAAGAAGACCTCCACTGGCTACAACACACTGAGGCAAGAGATATTCATAGCAAAATATGTTTCATGTCTCTAACCATGGTCTATATCTTTGCATGCCTTATTTAATTCATATTATGTTCCCGTTCAGGGGCAAAAAGTCATTCCAGTGTGCTACTCTCGTATAGATCAGTGAATTTTTATTTTCTCTGTGAACATACTCCAGTGGCTGTACTTCCCAAGTTTAGAAGGAGCAGTCCTTCTCAGAACTCCTATTCCACTTAATGGCCTGTGCGCCCCCCACCCTCACCCACTCCCTGTTTGCCACGAGAAATCATATACTGTCTTTTGTTTCTATCAAGTTGTTTCACATGTGTCAGCTCCTTAACTAGACTGAATTCCTCAGGGGGCTGAGATATCTCTAGCAATAACATTAACTATAATAATTACAACAAAAACAACAAAGACAACAATAAAACAGTTATATGCTTTTTTATATACCCAGTCTTAGCACAGAGACTGCAACATTGTCATTGTTTAGTCATTCAATCATGTCCAAATCTTCATGACCCTGTAGACCACACTGTCCAGGAGGTTTCTTGGAAAGGATACTGGAATAGTTTGCTAGGATTAAGGCAAACAGAGGTTAAGTGACTTACCCAGGGTAACACAGCAAGTAAGTGTCTGAGGTCAGATTTGAACTCAGGAATTCCTGACTCTAAGCCCAGCACTCCATCCACTGTACCACGGAGCTGCCCTGCCTAGAACATGGTAGGTGCTTAATAAATATTGATCGATGTTACCTTAAGGTTAAAACAATTTCTTTAATTTTTTTCTTTTCTTTACTTACTATTTTATTTTTCCCCAGTTACATATAAAAATAATTTTTAACGTTTGTTTTAAAACTTTGAGTTCCAAACTTTCTCCCTTCCTCCCTCCCTACCTCACCTCCCCGTTGAGAAGGCAAGCAATTTGATATAGGTTATACATGTATACTCCTGCAAAACATGTCCATAACAGTCATTTATGAAAGAAGACAGACAAAAAACACTCAAGAAAAATAAAGTTAAAAAAAAGTATGCTTCAAGCCGTATTCAGACACCATTAGTTCTTTCTCTAGGGATGGACAGCATTTTTCATCATATGTCCTTCAAAGTTGTCTTGGATGGTTGTATTGCTGAGAATAGCTAAGTCATCACAACTGATCATCTTATAATGTTGCTGTTACTCTGCACACAGTACATTTCACTTTGTATCAGGTCATGTAAGTCTTTCTAGGTTTTTCTGAGAGCATCTTGCTCACCAAAAAAAAACTTAATTCCTACAAAGCACATTATATGTATTACTTCATTTGAGCTTCACAACAGCCCTGTTAGGCAGGTGCCATTATTATCCCCATTTTATAGCTAGGGACACTGAAGCTCAGAGAGGCTAATGACTTAATCAGAGACATACAGTTAGTCTGAGACAAGAAATCAAATTCAACGTTCTCTCCACCCTTATAACCTAGTGGCATCATTCATTTAGGATCTTACACAAAGGAGCTAGGTTCCAAAAATATGTTTGTAAATCAGATATATGGAGCTGGAGATGATATAATCTACCATACAATCAATGGTATGATAAATGGTGGACAAGGTCTCAATCCTGCCCATAAAAACCTATTTAACCCATAGTCTAAACAAGCTAATAGTATCTGGCTGTTTTCTGAGCAGTTCACAAGCCTCTGACATCTTTAATGTCTTCATCCAAATTGTAATGAAAAGCATAATGAGCAGAACCAAGAGAATATTGTATACAGTAACAGCAATATTGTTTTAAGAATGATTTTGAGCGAATAAGTCATTTTGACTGTTATAAATACCCAAATTGATTATAAAGGACATAGGGAGAAAGATGTTATTTGTATCCAAAGAAAGAATTGATAAACAGAAAAATGTAGAATAATTTTACATATATGTATATGCATGTGTGATTATATAAATATATTAGACACCTATTGGTGTCTAATGATAGTCATAACTATGGCAGGGTGGAAAGAGGGAAGCAAAAATGGGGAAAAAAGAAATTTACATGATAACTGTTATATATTTAAAAGAAATAGCAAGTAATATAGAATAGATTCACATTTTCATGTGCTAAATAAAAATACTTTTAAACTATAATTTATAACAAATTTTTCCCCTATCCTCTCTTGCTTTTGAGTAGCAAGGATATGCTCAGACAGGATAATGTACATAATATACTTTGCCCATCCTGAAGAACTGCATACCTGTGAGTGTTAATAGATACTAAAGATGATGGAGACTTGAGGTGGAGAACCCCATCATGTTCTTCATAGAATTGCTGTTTCTCCAGGCTCTGCAATGGACATTTGTGTTTAAACTGCTACCATCTTCACGGCGAGTTTTGATTTGGGTTTTATGCTGACAGTTCTCATGAGCACCACAAGGTAAGGTGACCCAGAAGACTGTGGAGCTTTATTGATTGATACTTCTTGTCTTTGAATTTCCTGTGAAAACAACTGTACCAGGTCTTTTGTGTGTCTCTTGAAGGAGAACCTATGAGTCTTCAGCTTCTTTCTGCCAAATGACATCAAATGAGCTAATATTTGTAAAGCACTTAGCAGAGTGCCTGGGACACAGTAGTTATCATAGAAATGTTTATTCCTTCTCATTCTCCTTCCTCTCTCCTCTGATGTCTCCTACAGCCCACCTAGATGGTGCCCAAAAGGATTCCATAGGCTGCTTCACAGACATTTTTCCTCCCTCTCATTCAGAGAACCCAAGTCCTCATCTAAGTAAGACTAATTTGATTTCTCTTCACCTCCTCAGATCTCAAGCAAGATCCATCTCAAACAAGCAGTAACTCCTGCTTAGTCATTTTAAAGTCACACACACACACACACCTATTAGCACTAGATCATGCAAATGATAGATTAAAAAATCTCGAGATAAGTAAGGGTAGCATGTGCCAGGAAAGTCAGCCATCACCACCTTGACCACCATCTCTCTGCAGACTCTGATAAGGACAACTGTAACAGCAAGCACCCTAGAACACCCAGGATAGCCTGCTAGCACAGGTTTTTGATCTGATTTTAAAAGAAAGATAGCTTTAAAGGGGTCAATAATTTCCTTTTAATTACATTCACTAGTTTGGGGGGAAAGGTCAGTACACTAGACTTGGAGAAAATACAAGCAGAGAAATTAGCACAAAGACCAACAGACAGGACTCCAATCTGTCTGAACAAGTTAATGCGACCACCTACATGCACCACTGGATTGAGGGAGCATCAACAACATCTGAGTAGTTGGGGGGAGGAAGTGGGGGCTCTTAACAAATGGCTACTCAGAGTCCTGTCCAGAGAATCAAAAGATCCTTCTCATAAGCAAACCCCTCCAAAGTAAAATACCACCCTCAGATTAAACACTTCTCAGTGCCAGAAGGTATCACAACCCTCATGACTCAGTGCCTAATTAGTTTAGTACCAAAAGGTGTGAGAGCCTTCCTGCGAGCAAGCTTCCCTTTAAGCAAGCTTCTCCTTTAGGCAAGTTCCTCCCTCAATGGACTCTATGTGACTCAGGATGCATCAGAACTGTGAGCTGGAGTTCAAAGCATCTGTGATTGAATACATGTGGTCACATAGGCCTATTAATGAATGGGGAAGATCTTCCTATTCCATTGACATTAGGATAACCCAAGTATCTGAGCCCAAGAGCCCTGGGAACAGCAGTACTTACAGCCAAGTACCCTCAGCCATCATCCTAGAAAGGGAACAAACATTTGTTAAGTACGCACAATTTTTCAAGAAATGTGATGAGCACTTTACAAATATCTCATTTGATCCTTCAAACAACCTGTGAAGTAGGTGCTATAATCCCCATTTTACAGTTGAGGAACCTGAGACAGACAGAGGTTAAATGACTTGCCAGGGTCATGCAGTAAGTATCTGAAGCTAGATTTGAACTCAGATTTCCTGACTCTGAGCCCAGAGCTCTATCTACTGTGCCACCTAGCTTCCTGTGCATTGATGCAGCCTGCTCCTGCAAGTGCTGTAGTCATCTCTATTGAAGACCTAGAGAAGAGAGTTTTTGTCACCAAAGTCCTTGGCGCTGTCAAATAGTTCATCATAATTGATACGATTTTATCAGTGACAATGATATTAAAGAAGAATCATTACCATCTGCTTTCTTGCTGCCCTCTAAGGACTCTGGGATTTTTCCATAGGCTAAATTCTTACATATATGTTGTTTCCTCCTTTAGAATGTAAACTCCTTGAGGGCAGGAAATGTCTTACTTTTCCATTTGTATCCCCAGTGCTTAGCACATAGCAGGTACTTAATAAATGCTCTTTTATTCATTCATTCCACTAGGACCTACAGTGTTCCAACCATCAGGGACTACTTCACTTTTGTCATTGTATTCCCAAACCTAGCACAATGCCTTGCATATAGTAGGTACTTAATATATGTCTATTAAATTAAACACTAGAGGTGAAGAAACAGAACAGGAGGCTACTGCCTGCAACCTTGTCTTAATAGCATATGTGCATACTACTGTCACAGCTATGGTGAGAATCTCGATATTGATATCGATCAATTCCTTCAATAATATACATATTTATTCATCAATTAATCTATTTGTAAGGTCTTATTAAGCACCTACTGGATACCAAGTCCTGTGCTAGGCACCAAGGATACAAAGATGGAAATAATAATAAAAATAAATCACTGCTCAAAGTTTACATTCTATCAGAAGAGCCCACACATGTGTATGTAGCTGGTATGCTCTGGTTCACTCTCTCAAAGGCAAGCCAGCTACATTGCCCCCACAAGGTTCCAGAAAGTTTTAGGCTATCTCTTCTCTAAAGCTTTTGGCCTAAGCCCCCAACACCACTATTAACCAATCAATGGCTGACTAAGCCCCCAGCTCCATTTAACCACTTGGCATCAATTAGCTTTTACCAAGGGATATTTACTTTGAAGATATAGTAAGAATGGAAATACACACACTTTCCCCAAACACCTCAGAATCATGCCCTCCCTTATTCTACTTCAGTCCCTGGGAAGGGTGCTCTCAGACTTAGCACAGTTTCTATGGAGTATTGATCCCACCAAATTCACTGCTGGATGGATCGTAGCTCCTAATGGGCTAAGCCTTGAAGATCATTCCTTAATCTTCCATGGGGCGTTGATGGTAGCCTAGCTGTAAAACCACACATAGAGGAGGTCAGTGGAGCTAGGATTAAAACCAAGAATCACCTACCCAGAGAAACTGAGTATCATGCTCCAAGGAAAAATTTGGATTTTCAATAAAATGGAGGACTTTCAAGCTTTCTCAGTGAAAAGACCAGAGCTGAATAGAAAATTTGACTCTCAAACACAAGAATCAAGAGAAGCATGAAAAGGGAAACAAGAAAGAGAAATCATAAGGGACTTACTAAAGTTGAACTGTTTTGTTTGCATTCCTACATGGAAAGATGATGTGTATAATTCATGAGACCTCAGTATGAGGGTAGCTGAAGGGAATATACATATATATATATATACATATACATATACATACACATGCATATACATACATATATATGTGTGTGTATATATATATATATATATATATGTAGAGAGAGAGAGAGAGAGAGAGGGCACAGGGTGAGTTGAATATGAAGGGATGATATCTAAAAAAATAAAATCAAATTAAGGGATGAGAGGAATATATTGAGAGAGGGAGAAAGGGAGAGATAGAATGGGGTAAATTATCTCACATAAAAGTGGCAAGAAAAAGCAATTCTGTAGGAAGGGAAGACAGGGCAGGTGAGGGGGAATGAGTGAATCTTGCTCTCACTGGATTTGACTTGGGGAGGGAGTAACATACACATTCAATTGGGTCTCTTACCCCACAGCAAAGAAGGAGGAAGGGGTTAGAAAGGGGGGATGATAGAAGATAGGGCAGATAGGGGGATGAGGTAATCAAAAGCAAACACTTTTGAAAAAGGACAGGGTCAAGGGAGAAAATTGCATAAAGGGGGACAGAATAGGAGGGAGCAAAATATAGTTAGTCTTTCACAACATAAGTATTGTGGAAGGGTTTTACATAATGATACACATGTGGCCTATGTTGAATTGCTTGCCTTCTTAGGGAGGGTGGGTGGGGAGGGAAGAGGGGAGAGAACTTGGAACTCAAAATTTTAAAAGCAGATGTTCAAAAACAAAGTTGTTTTTACATGCAACTGGGATCTTGCCCTACAAGAAAGTAAGGGAAAACGGGATGGGGAGAATGGGGTGACAGAAAGGAGGACTGACTGGGGAACGGGGCAATCAAAATATATGCCATCTTGGAGTGGGGGGAGGGTAGAAATGGGGAGAAAAATCTGTAATTCAAAATCTTGTGGAAGTCAATGCTGAAAACTACAAATATTAAATAAATAAAAAACACACATGGATGCAAACTTCTAGAATACCAGAGGCTTAATCTCCTCACCTTTCAAACCTCACAGTGTAAGAGACTTGAGATTAATCCACGCTAAATGAAAGAGCAAATACCAAGGGAGACAAAGAATCAAGGTCTCATCTTCTTAGGGCTACATAGAGCAGAGAGAATTCATGGCCTCTCCCTTTTTTTTTTTTTTTTTTTTAGCATTTTCTCTTATCAGACACCAGTGAAGGAGTTCAACCCAGAGCAAAATCCACTGAGAGAGTAGCTTCCAAGGATGTAGAGCCAGGGGACAACTAGGGCCTCTCGTAGCCAATGCCCAGTTGAAATTTCGCAAATGCAGGGCTCTCCATCACATAGTGGATTAGAACTAGTTCTAGAACATCTACACTTGTACTGGTCTTTCCAAAACACTTCCATGGCACATCATCGTGACTCTTCTTTTATATGGGGAATTCGCCTCAGCTGAATATGCCAACACATGCATCAGTCCCTCATTACATACATATTATCATTTACAAAATAAATGCAAGCTATTTGAGGAAAATCACTAGTAGTTGGGGGCTGGGATCAAAAAAGGCTTCAGATAAAAGGTAGTTTTTGAACTGAGCTTTAAAGAAAATTATGGGAGAAGGGAAAAGGAAACACTTCTCAGGTGTGAGAGTCAGCGTGTGCAAAGGCACAGAAATGGGAAATATATAGCATTGCGTGAGAGGAAGACCAATAAGGCCACTTTAGCTGAATCACGGGGTGTATGAATGGCAATGATGCATAATAAAGCTAGAGAGAGAGGTTGGATCTAGGACTGGGAATAACTTTGAATGCAAAACAGGAATCATTGAACAAAGACCTTACATTGAGAGTACAGAGGGCACATAGTTAAAATAATATTTATAGATGGTATCCTTAGAACCCTCTACCATTACACCTCCCTTACAGCAGAAGCAAGAGGAAGCAAGACGTTATCCAGGGCTATTATATTTTATTTTGTTCTGTGCTGGTAATGAGCCACACTCCATCCTCTGCTAAGCCACTACCTGGGTGGCAGATAGTATGATGCCAGATATGTTCTTGAAGTATTAAAATCCTCAAGGCCCAGTTCAAATGCCATTTCAACTCAATTGAATCAAATAATATATATCATTTAGTACATATCATTATTTTTATTGTTATTATTATGTGTCTAGCCCTATAAGATAGCAGAGCATAAACTCATCAATAAAGTATAAGCTTTCTGAGGGCAGGAACTATTTTCTTTCTGTTTTTATATTTCCAGCACCTAGCACAGTGCTATGAACATAGTACGCACTTTATAAATGTCCATTGAATTGAGCATTAGCCATTATCACTCATATAACACCAAATATGGTGGGTTTTGGGATATTGTTTTTAGGAAGGTGTCTGTCTGTTAACCATCCTTGGAAACCTTGTCATTAACAGTTGAACCCAATAATCTTTCTAGCATTTTGGAATGGAAGGTGAATTAATTCGACTTTCCTTAAATCACGTCCAGCAAGAACAATACTAGATCTCAGGCAAGTATACCCCTACATGAGTCATTCAGATGGAATGAGCAAGAGTTATTTAGTTATTGACAAGGCATGAATGACCCCACTTGATTCAAAACTGATGTCTCTTGAAAGACCACCCAAGCTGTTCTTCAGCTCTTAGAATCCAGAAGGTCTGATATTGCCTCCATTCCTCAAGAGTATGCAGATGGACAGGCTTAGACCTCAACATACCTCTCTCTTGGCATTGTCAAGGAGCTGCTCTGACAGCAAGAAAGGGAGTGATGAGTATTCTATGACCCAACAAGAATGGAAGTAATGGACCAAAGGAAGCAAAATTTTCTCCAGAGGACTACACTCTCCCACAGGTAGCCTGGCAAAACAATAAAGAATGTTCCCTTTAGAGTCAGAGAATCTGGGTTTGAAACTTAGCTCTGCTTCTTGCCTGCTGTGAACTGTGTGCAAGTCGCTGAATGATCTGGTTTTCCTTTATGTAACAAGGAGAGGTTGAACTGGTGCCTCTCAGCTTTCATTTTATGATGCTATGACAGTTCTCTTTTATAAGCAAAACAAAACAAACAAACAAAATGAGGCACTTTTTTTTTCTTGTGTTTTTCCTGGTGAGTAAAGGAACACTCCTCTGTTCTTCTATTGTGCTCTCATGCCTACACATGAGACCCCACAGGGACAAGGACAAGCATTGATTAGTAATCCATTCCCATCTTCCTTTCAGGAATGCTTGTATGTGTCATATCATTAGAGCCATCATTATGGATTATATTCTTAACTCCTAGCAGTCATTTTGATGGGTTTGTGTGCTTGTTGTTGAACTAGAAATTTTTCCAATAGCTCATGAGCATTATGGTGTTCATTAAATCTCTTCATTTTACTCTCCTGAGCAAAATTGCCTATTTCTTTAGAGGCACTTAGACCACCAAATGATCTATTATTCATCACCAAAAGGATATCATAGGTATACAAAGCACTGGCCCTAGACAAATTTGGGGTGCTCTAGCATCAAGAGTAGTCCTAGATGAACAGTTTCAGCATATATAAATTCACAGATAAAAGGATATTTAAGTTCATGTCTTATAGAAACTAATTCATAGCTCTTCAGTTATGCTATAGAGAAAGCGCATATCTTTTCAGTAGGGATGTGATAAGTAAGTATCGTAACAGTAGGGCAATAATAACAATGTATTTGATAATTGTAAAAATGCCTATAGTTCTATATAGCAAAGTATGTGAGACTCTACACATAGAAGGTACAAGAAGTAAACCATGTATTCAGACACCAGAGAACCATATACCACAAGCCATTTATCCAATCAGTCCACTTCATCATAACAGCAAGGAATCCAAAACATTCAATACACAGTATCAGCCTCACCATCCTGAAACCTCTCTGACCCCCTGCTGGGGTCTTCCCCAAAACAAACTCACTGTACAGCTAAGTCAGCCTGTTCAGTTCTAACCATCACAAAGGCAGCCATTAGCAGCTGTAACATCTCTCTCTTCCTCTCTCTTTCTCTCTCTCTCTCAGCATTTTCCTGTGACATACCTTCCTTTTCCTGCCTATTAATGGGTGGGAAAGATCTTCAAATCTAAATTGCTACTACAAGTATGCATCAACTATGTCCTTTTAATGGCTGGCATTTGTATTGTGTTTACTATGTCCCACACACTAGAGACTAAGTGGTTGCTGTTTTTTTAATAAATATACTGTCACAACTTTGAGTTATCATCTCACACCTATCTGATTGGTTAAAATGATAGAAGCAGGAAATGACAAATGTTGGAAGGGATGTGAAAAAAATGAGACACTAATACACTGTTGAAGGAACTGTGAACTGCTCCAATCATTTTGGAGAGGAATCTGGAATTATGCTCAGATTTAGAAAACTGCATACCCTTTGACCTAGCAACACCACTATTATGTCTATTTCCCAAGGTGGTCAGGGAAAAAGGAAAAGAAACCTCTATGTTCTAAAATATTTATAGCAGCTCTCTTTGTGGTGGCAAAAAACTAGAAATTGAGGGAATGCCCATCTGTTGGGGAATGACTGAACAAGTTGTAGTATATGATTGTGATGGAATGTCACTGTGCTGTAAGAAATGATGAGCAGGCTGATTTTAGGAAAACATGGAAAGACTTGCATGAAACAATGAAGAGTGAAATGAGCAGAACCAAGAGAACACTGTATACAGTAACAACAATATTGTCTGAAAAATAACAATGAACGACTAAGTGATTCTGAGTATTATAAATAATACTCAAATTAACTACAAAGGACCTACAAAGGAGGAGGCTCTCCATCTCCAGAGAAAAAAATGATAAACAGAAGTATGCACAGTATGGTTTTATCTATCTATCCACATATTTATACATATATTTACACATACATATATTCATATACACATACATACATATACACATATCCATACACATATACATGCACACACATATATTTACATATACATACATATATGCACATGCACACGCACATACATATACATATACTTATACTTTTACTTATACATATACGTGTGTGTGTGTGTCTAGCTAGGTGGCAAAGTAGAGTGCCAGATCTGGAGTCGAGAAGACTGCTCTTCCTGAGTTCATATCTGGCTTCAGACATTTACTATCTGTGTGACCCCATGCAAGTCACTTAAGCCCATTTGCCTCGGTTTTTCATTTGTAAAATAAGCTGGAAAAGGAAATGGCAAACTACACCAACTTTGACAAGAAAACCCCAAATGGGGTCACAAAGAGTCAGACAGGACTGAAACAATTCACCAATAATGTGTGTGTGTGTCTGTGTGTGTGTGTGTGTGTCTGTGTGTAAGAAATGGTGTCCTTCTCTAGTGCAGGGTGGGGAGGGGAGGGGATAGTTCAGAACTTAAAATATAAGCTAAAAATAAATTAAATTTAAAAATAAATGTTCTTTCATTTAATCTTCACTATGACCCTGGGAGGTAGATGCTATCATTATCTCCATTTTACAGTTGAAGAAACTGAGGCAAACAGAAGTTAAGTGACTTGTCCAAGGTCACTCTGGTAGTAAATGTCTGAGGTCAAATTTCAACTCAGATCTTACTGATTCCAGACCAGTGCTCTATCCACACTGCACCACCTAGCTACCTATTACATGTTGCCTTTCACTGAGATTGTCTATGTACCTTTTATATGCTGTGCTAGATTATTAAGTTCCCTAAATGTAGGTATGATGCCTTTCTCTTTCTTTGTATTCATTAATTCATTCTGTATGTTTTATTGAGCACTTATGGGCAAAGCAATTGTGAAGTCTACTTGACAAAGTTCCATTATCTGCCTTTGTGGACAATATGGACAAACATTTCTTAGGTCTCTTAGGTGAGTGAAGAACTGATTGAATGACCAAAAGTAGAACAGCCTGTAATGATTTGGTGTTAATTTGATGGGAAGTCTCTAGTGGAGTGCCCCAGGGATCTCGCCTTAGTCCTATCCTTTTTGCATGACCTAGATGAAGGCGTGAATGACATGAGATGGCACAAAGCTGAGGGACAGCTAGCATCCCGGAGGACAGAGCTAGAATGAGGAAAAATCTCAATAGGCTAGACTGGCAGGTCACATATAATCAAGTAAAACTTAACTGAGATAGATGCAACAGGTTTTACACTAGGGTTCAAAAAATCAGCTTAACAAATACAAGAGGGGGGAGACCTGGATCGACAACAGTCCCTGTGAGGAAAATATCTGCAGTTTTATTGAACTGCTAAGTCAATAGGAATCAACACTGACATTAAAGCCAAAAAAACTGTCTGCCTTGAAAGACATAATGTCAAGAATGATTGAAATGACATTTGAGCTATCCTTTGCCCTAGTTGGGCCACATAAGGCCCTCGTTTTTTGCCACATTTTAGGAGAGATCTTAATAAATTGAAGAGTTTTTATAAGAAGTCAGCCAAGATATTGATTATGCAACATGAGTATTCCTCCAAGGGACGCACGTTTATAAGGGAGAATGGAAACTTGGAGAGATGATATCTGGCATCTGGCATCTAAGGGGCTGGCAGGAGAAAGGGGATTTGACTAAGGGCAGAGCAAGAGGGAAATGGAAAGTTATTGAGAGACTAATTTAAGCTCAATATGAGGGGAAAACTTACAAACAATTAAGCTACTTAAAAGTAGAAATGGGCAGCTCCGTGGCTCAGTGGAAAGAGCACTGGGCTTGGAACCAGAAAGACTCATCTTCATGAATTCAAACCCAGCCACAGACACTTACTAGCTGTATGACCCTGGGCAAGTTACTTAACCCTGTTTGCCTCAGTTTCCTCATCTGTAAAATGAGCTGGAGAAGGAAATGGCAAACCACTCCAGTATCTCTGCCAAGAAAACCCCAAATGGGTTCTAACATGACCGAAAAATGATTTAATAAAAATAAAAAATGAAAGAGGCTGCGAGAGGACATATTAGGTTCCCTCTAACTAAAAGTTCAATGACAGACAAGAGATGCCCATTGGTTGGGGGTGTTACAGAGATGATTCTTGTTCAGAAACAGTGGGGCCTAATGCTTACAGTGCTGCATTTCAAGTCTGAAAAGTAGTGAATTGAAATTCTACCTCAAATGCTTACTTGCTCTGCGACCCTGGGCAAATCACTTAACTTTTCTAAGCCTCAGTTTCCTAGTCTATAAAATAGGTATATTAATTGCACTTAAACCTCACGTACTTACTTATTATAAGAATCAAATGAGACAATCTGTTTTAAGAGCTTTCCAAACCCTAAAGCCTTCTATAAATATGCTTCTGAGTTATTGGTATTATGTCCCTAAGCCTCTCTGAACCTCCTCCATCCAATCCATTCCCACAGAAAATCACCAGAGTGATTTTCTTTGTATTCAATAAATTCCAGTGGTTCCTCATTGCCTCTAGGATCAGCTGTAAACCCCTCTGTTTGACATTTAAAGCTCTTTGTAACCTGGTACCTCCTGCCTTTCTAGTCTTCTGGCACATTCCTGCTCTCCATACACTCTACATTCTAGCCATACTGGACTATTTGCTGTTCCAAACATGCAATGTTCAATATCCCATCTCTGTCACTACACTCACTGTGCCAGTGTGTCTTTACCTGGCCCCTGGGATTCCCTACTTTTCTTCAAGATTCAGTTCAAGCTCTGCCTTCGAAATGAAGATTGTCTTGGTCACCCCAGTTAATAGGGTCCTCCCTCCCCAAACTAACTTATATTCATTTGTATACATTCTGTAGACACTTATGCAAAGGGGGAGGGTATAATTCCTCCCTCCCCCTTCACATTCAGTGTAAGTAGTCAAAGGACTTAGACACATATGATGAGGTCTTCCTGTGCTAACAAGATGTTAAATTAACTTTCAGATCGATCCACACCTTCTAATCCCTATAAAAAGTATGAAGACCTCTCCAATTAAGTCAGAAGAGAACATGATTGGCTGAGCAAAGAAACTAGCCATACCCCTTGGGGCTTTAAATAGTTAAGCCCTTAAGAGTTTTTTAGGGAACACAGGTTTGGGGGTGCTTTGTGGAGGAGATGTTTGCCAACCATAACCCAGGGCATCTAGTAGCAACTTTCAAAAGGAAAATAACCCATACAGCAGTTCTAGAACTCATCAATTTGAGAGAGTTCAAAGCATGATTGAAGAATCAGAGATACACAGAAAGTCACTCAAGCAAGGGAGGAACAGAACCCCTGGCAGCAGAAAGAGACCTGACTATGGACTCAAGAGAGAGCTGATCTTGGCAATCAGGAGTAGAGCCATGGAAAGGAGCAGACCTAGAAATCCAAATGAGCAACTCAAATAGAAGGGACACCGCATCCAAGGAAAACTATATGAGAACTCTGCAAAGAGACAAAAGATCCCCAAGCCCAGCAGTGCCATCATTTGAAAGTTGCCTTTACACACAATACCATATATATGTGTATATATATATGTATATATGTATGTATGTATCTGTATATATAAAATATATAGACACATACACACATATACATACATATATATGCATATATACACATATTTGTATATATACATATATACACATACATGCATATGTATTCCTCACTACCATTGTACTCTTAAATTTAATCTCAGTTTTTCTTATGGATTCTGTGTGTATTTGTAAGACAACATGCCTCAAGTTTACGGAGGGGAGCTGTTTTATAGCTACTGATTTTAATATACTATCTTAGTAAATGACTATGCTAAGAGTTAATTGTGTCTGCTGGTGGACTATTTAAGAGAAACACACAGATGGGGGCTAGTGACCTATAGTAGAAGTAAAATCCACGGCATTACTCCTAGAACCCAAGAAGCAGTTAGATTCTGAGGACCCAACTCATGAGTGGGAATTGAGAGTGTAGCTCAGATGGAGTGTTATATTGTGGGACCCCATCTGAAACATATGTGAGTGACTTATATATTTGGGACTCACTAGAGAGATTCTCTATTTGGAAAGTCTCCTTTTTGGATGCCTTGGTTTTATAAAGCATCTACTAAATAAAAATCAGGACTTTTTTTTCTTTTGGTTTGGATTGTAATTAGACAATCAGTTTTCAAGTTACTTTACAAGTAAGTCCAATCAATTCCTTTGAGGTCCCTATTCAGCTATGCAAAAGTTAAGCATTAATACCCATTGTATTACTGTATGATTCCAAGTATGGAAACTGATAAAAATAGTCTGGATGTTGCATCCCTAGAAAACTGGTATGCAGCAATTTGCCTAGAGCCCATTCATCCATATTCATTTCCCCTCAACTTTTGAGCAGAGACTACTTATCTTGCTTGGAAATGAGTCCAGACAGCTCTGCTCTATTTGAATGTAAGCTCCTTGAGGGCAAGAAATATTTCACTTTCTGTCTTAGTAGCCCCAACACTTAGCATAGTGCACGTAGTAGACACTTAGTAAATGCTTATCGATTAATTTAGTCTCATATTCTTCATCTGTAAAATGCAGATAATAACACCTGTAATATCTAACTCAGGGTTATTGTGAAGCTCAGTTGTTATAATGTATGCAGAACACTTTGGAAACCTTAAAGTACTCCATAAATCTCAGCTATTATTATCATTCAGGTATGGATTAGACTAAATGGCCCCAGAAGTTCTTTCTACCTCTATGGTTCTGTCATAATATATCTTCCCTCACCCCCAGCCCCCATGTATAACACAATGCTTTAAAGCTAGCAAATACTCCATCAATCTCTGCTGATAGAATGGCCAGCCTCTGGGCTGCTAGGGACTGGCTTCTCATGCTGTTATTCCAGCAGAGATGTCCAAGGGACAGCCTGTGCCACAATCACCTTTTCTTGTAGCTCTAGGTGATTCCACACCCAGACTTTGAAACAGGAATTACCTAGCTGGATCATTCAACATAAAATTCCATTTTGGTCTCAAAGACTCCTCTGAAACCTGGCCCAATAATTAAACTTAAAGCTTAAAGAATACCAGGAGTACATTAGACAGGAGAAAGAACTTTTTATTGATGTTGAAGCATTTGAAACAAAGGAAGCAGAGGGAAAGAGCAGCTATGAAGTCAACTTGATTTTGAACTTCCTATACCCCATCCTCAATGTCCTGTTCTCCTGGGAGAGCTGGGATATAGCAGAGCCATGCGGGAGCCAGGTTCTAGGCACATTTTCTGGAAGACTAAAAATCAAGAGGACTCCAGGGGAAAAATGGCAGAAGGAGTCCAATAAAGTGGAACATTGTTCAGAATAAGCGTTAGAAAGCCTGTATCTGGAGAAGCGGATCATTTCAAACACCTCCCATTAAGGCTCAATATTTGGGAAGGGGGGAGGCTCTTGGTAATTTGAGGAAGCCATTGACTAGTTGTAAGTACCAAAAAATTAATTGATAGCTTTAAGGAAGAAATAGAGTGAAGGTAACACTGCGTCATAAACACATCGTTGGGGAAAAGGAAGACTATTAATTCTCATGATTCTTCATACCACAGGACAGAAAAGTAATAGTTCAAGTCGTGTATGATGAAATCTAATGCTGTGGTATAATTTTTTCCCATCGATCGGTTCCCAGCCTATCTCAGGTGATTTATAGGAATAACTAGGAAGCAGCATTCACTGCAGGCTGGCTAGGCTGCTGAAGTTTATGTGCTGTACCAGTTTCCAGAGTTAATAGATTTTCAATTACAGCCTATGGAGTAGTTCTGGGCTCCTGGAGGCAGCAGGCAGGGAGCAGCCCAGGTCTTACACCTTAACCACTCCCCTGGGCCCCAACCCGCCCACTGACAGTAGCACTCCCTGCAAGGCAGTCACAAATGGACTCTGGAAGGGAGAAGCTCCAGGTGCAATGATGATTGGAGAGAGCTGAAGTCATGAGTACTGTCTCTAAACTCAGAGGTGCATGGCCCTGGAGTCTGGAAGGTGGAGGCAAAAGACTTTGGCAGATAAAAACTTTCCAGACTACAGCACTAGGAGTTAGATGGTCTGGATTCTAGTTTGGATTCTGTTGATGGGGTACAGGCCCAGAGACCTTTTCTTCCTAACCCCCAAAAAAAGCCCATTTTTCTTTAGGAGTTCTCCTTGACTCTTACCTGCTTGATTCGGTTTTAGCCTGAGGCTATAGCCTCACATTCTTATTAGGCCCAAATCTCTCCCTCTATTGTTACTTTAGACTTGCATGCCTTCAGTTACTTCCCAACCTTGATATTCCTTCTGGAACTTCCTGCCCTTGATCCCATTCTCTTGGATCCTGGACTCTGGCTCCACCTTATCTTCCTTAGACTTCCCCTCAGGACCATCCCAAAAGCCCCCCACCAGTCACCCCAGACAACCCCTCAATCTTTCCCACAATCTTTTATGTATTTAAATCCCATCCAGCCTTCACAAGGGGCTCAGATTCTTTAGGAGTCTAGCCAATGGTGGGGCTGCTGGAGGATCTGGCCAGTGTAGCTGGTCCCTAATAAACTTTGTCTTTTTCTTTGGCTAAGAAGGCTTGAGTCGAATTCTTTCGGCAGGACCCGGTGCGTCAATATTTTGGGGTTTGCCCTACTATGCTCACAGTTATTTTTTAATTTTAATTTTAATTTTTTAATTTATGGAATAAAACAAGCATTTCCATAATATAGCGTAATAAATATTATGAGAGACAATAAGACATGTGAAAATTAATTGAAAAATATAAAGCGGATATGTTTATTATTAATAATAATACCTAACATTTATATAGTGCTTTAAGGTTTACAAAGTATTTTGCACACATTATCTCATTTTCATAATCACTAACAGCCCTGAGAAGTAGGGTTATTATCCCCATCTTACAGATGAAAAGACTGAGGTTGAGAGGTGACTTGTTCAAGCTACACAATAAATAGGTATTTAAAGTGGAATTCAATCTTGGCCCTTCCTAATGCCACTTCCAATGCTCTTAATCATTATGGCAAACTGCCTCTTCATTATAATAATTGCCATTATTATCTTATTTTCATCTTTTGTGGTAGAGTTCAGATAGAAATGGATTTAACTCCACCATCGTCATACTGCCAGAAAAATTGATCACCAGGAAATTCATCTCATCAGAGATTATATCAGTTTTGGTACTCATGCCTTATCAATACTCTCTATAGCCTCTGCCCCTCTGATTGTAGGGCTGGGAGGCTGAAAACTAATAAATAAAAAATTCTTCCCAATTCCTCTAAAGAGGGCCAAGGGAGGGCTAACTACCCAACCATTTCCTACCAGCTACATTCCCTGGATTAAATTCCACCATCATCATGTTGGCCTCTCTTATACTTCTCTCCCACCTCCTTTTAAGTTTCCTTTTGTATATTATCTTCCCCCATTAAATTGCAACCCCTTTGAGGGCAGGAACTTTCCCTTTTTCTTATTTGTGTCTCCAATGTTTAGCATAGCACCTGGTAGATAGTAGGTGCTTAATAAATATTTATTGAAATTGGTACAAATTGCTATCCTGATATTATTCTTTCATGTTCAATGGTCTATGCTCAATTGCACAGGAAGATAAAAGAACCGTTCTTTGTAACTCAGTTATAGTATTGGGGTGTCAGCAAATCTCCTGTGAGCTCACTGAAAACACCTTTAGGACAAGTCTAGTAGCATGTAGGATGATGGGAAGAACATAGACCTCATCCTATGCCCATATGATTTCAGTTTCTTCTGCTTGGTCTCTGTATCTTGAAGGCGTCTCATTCTATATAGTTTAGATATTGTGAGCATTTGGTATGGAGACAGCCATTAAAATGTTATTCTTTCATTTTTATGAATGAATGTTGTCTAGACATTTGTGGGCAATGATTTTTTTTTCTGAAATAATGGCTCAGTTCCAGTTGAGTTTATTCGTTGAATTCTCAAAGATATTTTTGAGGTACTTTTAGTATGAGGATTTGTCATCTGTCAATCCACTAAAAAAATAAAAATAAAAAGCTGGTTTCTGACATCCAGTTTCCACTACCAGGTCCTTCCTATCTTTCTAGGTATTTGCCAGGAACTGAATTTTTATAGTATGCATTGAAGTGTTGTCATTTCTGCTTTTCTGCTCTTTTTTGTTGTTTTTTCAATTTTTTTATTGTGGAGTTGTTGTTGTTGCTTTTCCCATGACCTACATCGATCACTAAGCTCAGGCTTCTTAAAGATAACTTGTATGTAATTTCTAATGAATTTCCATCATAAATTCTTTCATTTCTGTACAAAAATCCAAATTAGATTATGAGTTTAATGACTGTGAGCTATTTTCAGCCCTTAGTACAGTGCCTGGCACAGAGTAGGCACTTAGTAAATGTTTGCTGCTGCTGTTTGACCTTTGTTCTCAAAGAGGACCATGACATCAGGGAGCTGATGCCTTGACATGCAAATGAACTGGATTTAAGTGAGGGAGTGCTGTGCAAAGACACCAGCTTCACTTTCTCCTCCAGAGCCATCTGGATCCAGTGACCAGATAGAGATCAGGAAGACTGGAGATGGCCCAGGATGTAGTGGGAGACCTTGGCCTTTTCAACCTAAGGACTTTAACAGGTCTCAGTTTGACTGAGGCAATGCCCTTTCAGTGATTAAGGCTTAATAAGAAATGAGGCAGAGAATGGCTTCTTTAACTAGTCCAAAAAAAAAATCTATCCGGGAGGGGAAGATCATCTGGGTTTCTGGCCAAAAAAGAAACAATTGCTATTTACATTCATTCTGAGCCAATCTGGGCCCAAACAATGACCACCAAATGGTGCTTGGGCTAAGACCTATTGTTGGCCAATCAATGAGAGCCAGAGTTATTTGGGCTAACAGGAAAAATAAAAGTTTCAGAGATTAAAATTTCTATTCTCTGACACTGGCACCTCATCTCTTTAACCTGGACTATTGAACTAGCCTGCTGGTGGTCTGCCTGCCTCAACTCTCCCCACACCAATCCGTCCTCTATTCAGCCAGCAAAGTGATTTTCCTAAAGTACAGGTCTGATCATGGTCACTTCTCTATTCAATGAACTCCTGTGGCCCCTTATTGCCTCCAGGAGCAAATAAAAAAGGCTGTGTTTGGCATTCAAAGACCTTCATAACCTAGCCCCCTCCTGCATTTCCGGTCTTCTCATACCTTACTCCTTGACATGTACTATTTGATCCAACGATGCTGGCATCCTGGCTGTTTGATTAATAAGATACCACATCTCTCAGCTCTGGGCATTTTCTCTGGCCATCCACCATGTCTAGAATGCTCTCCCTCCTCCCCTCTGACTATTGACCTCCCTTGACTTCCTTTAAGTCTCAACTAAAATCCCACCTTCTCCAGAAAGCCTTCCCCAGCCCCTCTTAATTCCAACGCCTTCCCTCTGGAAATTATTTTCTATTTGTCCTAAATATAGCTTGATGTGTATATATTTATTTACATGTTGTCTTCCTCATTAAATTGTAAGCTCCTTGAGGTCAAAAACTGTCTTTTGCCTCTTTTTGTATCCCCAGTGCTTAGCACAGTGGCTGGCACTTAGTAGGAGCATAATAAATGTTTATTGAATGAATGAATGAATGAATAATGAATGGATAAGGCACAGAGCACAGGAGTAGATGGTGAGGGGGATGGGCAGGGAGGCAGATCGCAGTGGGCCAAGATGGGATGGAGGAGGGAGGGGGGAACATAGTTGCTTACTGCAGATGGGAGCTGGGAACCTTCAGACAACATAGTCCCATGGCAGGACAGAGGAGTGCTTAAAGGTTAGAATTTTTTCTAAGGTTCTAGGGGTGGGGAACAACCTAACTCATCCAGGCCACTTTGGGAGTTGCTCATCAACACAGCAATATCATCTCAAAGTTATCAATGCCAGCTTAGGCATGCCTTATTTAAATAATGTTTCTCTGGTTTTACTGCCCACGTCAGGCTGAGCTTATTGGCAGTTTACAGATGAAGGGACCATTAATGGGACCAAGGAGGAGCTGGACTCTCCTAATTTTGTACATCGTCTCTGGATGTGGCCTTAATTAATTTAGGAGGTAGTTTTGGGCAAGTGGGTGCTATGTTCTCCTTTACATTCTTAATTCTTGTTTCCTATTATTGCTACCTTACTCTTACTTACCAACTACTTACTATACTAATTGGTGAGGTGGTTGGTGGGACCATAAGAATGTATTATTTCAACACAAGATTTTTTAAAAATGTACTTTTATACTGTTATTAGGAATAGGGACTCAAACTGTGATTTCACTGATGTGGAGAACTCCCAGGTGAAGATATTCCCTCCACTGATACAAGTCAGTACTTTCTCTGTAACTTATGGTATCAGAGAATTGCCTAGAGCAGTGAAATTTTAAATGACTTGCCCAGGGTCACACAGTCAGTGTAACCCATATGTGGGAATGGAACTCCAATCTTTCTGGCTTCCCAGGAAGTTCTTTATCCATTAAGCTGAACTGGTTATGGGCAATACATAGGTTGCTTTAAGAACCTTCTTCTCACTCAACTTTGATTTCAGGATGCCCATAAGTCTCCTAATGTATTCTGCCACAGTCTTCTCCTTCCTATCTTTAAGCTCAATGTGTCTTGCCTGGAGGAGACCAAGGTATTTATAGTATCGCCATCCTCCATTGGTACCAAAGAAACTTCAGATCAAGCTTAAAACCTTCGGTCACTATCTTCACTAAAGATATAATCATCATTATTCTATTATTATTGTTATTATTTATTATCTTATTGTTTTCATCTTTTTAAAAGGAGTTAGAGGAGTTTTAAGGGAGTTTTTAAAGTTTTAAGTGGTCCTGGGACAAGTCATCATCCTAATTTTTTTTTCCTATTCATTGTTCTACGTACTAATATACAGGTAGATAAAATAACTGCTTTTTTGACATTCAATAAAGGTATTGAAATCTAAGCCCACCTTCTGTGGGATTGTTGGAAGAATCTTTAGAAAAAAATCTAGGAGCAATAATATTCATGTTATTATTAATATCATTTTTTCATCTTTTTTTGATGGAGCTCAGGTAGAAAAAGTCTTGGACAGGTCCTGATATTATTATAATCCTGCTATTATTCTTTTATGTTTAATGTTTTCCAGGCTATTAGTGCACAGGTGGACAAAGTGACTGCTTTTGTAATTGGATAAAAATATTAGGAGATAAGTATTAGGAAGCAAGTATTGGGAGGTGAGTTCAGAATCAGTGGAAGTCTCTTCAGGATAATTCTGGTAACAGTCAAGACTATGGAGGAGATATGTATTCATGTGGGAACTTACATTTTTACATATAAATGTTATATCCAGGTGATTGTGGGCAACAATTCTGTCCACAGTGATGGTCTGGTTCCACTAGAATTTATTTAGTTTTCAAGAATGTTTTGAGGTTTATAGATTATGAGGATCTATCATTTTAGTAGTTTGCGAAAGCTAATGAGTTTCAGAAATATTGCTATTCTGAAGTATTGCTAGCTTCTAGGCTGTGTCTTGCTAGATATTCAGTAGCTGCTAATTTTTGCAGTCATCAGGGATGTGTGTTCCCCTTCTAATGCTTCCTTGCATAACCTGCATTGATCAGTAAGCCTAGACTGCTTAAGGATAACTTGTCTGTAATTTCTGGTGACAATGAAATGGTCCTGAATTGTCATCAATAATCTCTCCATTTTCATAAATATGTTTAAATGAGCATATTTAACACCTTTGCTCCATAGCAGCAAATCCATTTGGCTGAGTCTTAGTCACTGCTATTGCTATTTGTAAAGCTCACAAACCATTATTTTAACAATCCTTTCTATTGTAGAGTTTTCCAGAAATCAGAGTCAAGCTCATTGGCTTATATTTGAAGAATCTATTTTCTTCCTCTTTTGAAAATTCAGAGATCTGGCCATTTCTATTCCTATGTCACCTCTCCCTTCTATGATTTTTCAAAGATCGCTCAAATATCAGTGATCATATCCATCACTTCATTCACCACCCCAGGGTGTTGTTCAACTGGGCCTAGTAACTTGAATTAATTAGTTTAGTGTTTTCTTACAATCTTGTCATGTGCTTCTTATTTCAATACTCATCAATCATTTTTTTTCTATCTTGTTTAAAGATCATTCTCTTTGGTGTAAAAAAAGGGCTTCCTATTAAGATGGCAGCAGGAAGGTCATAGAGGAGCCAAATGCTCCCATATCTATTGCATCAATGATCTAAAAAGGACACCAAATCAAATAATGATTAGAAACTTAAAGGCAAACATCAATGATCTTCAGCTAGTTCAGAACTCAGGGCTATATAAAAAGACAGCCAGAGAGCTCAAATGTATGAAAAGGGGACTTGCCAGGGAAGCTAGCATAATTAAAAATGAAATTAGCTCTGTAGGAAAGAATTAGGAGAATAAGATAAGACTGTACTGTTTGACAAAACCTGTTGGGAAAATTGAATAGCAATCTGACAGAAAGCAGATTTAGAACAGCTTATGCTGTATATCAATAAAACCTTCAAATAGAAACATGACCTATACATAAAGGGCGAAATCATAAATAAGTTAAAGGAGCAGGAAAGAAATTACCTTCTGGATCTATGGTTAAGGGAAGAGTTTACAACCAAACCAAGGAGAGAAGATCACAGAAGAAAAAATGGACAATTTTGATTACATAAAATTAAATTGTTTTGCCCAAACAAAACCAATGCAGCTAATATTAAGAGGGAAACAGTTAACTGGGGTGAAAAAATTTTCATGTTAAGTTTCTTTGATAATGGGCTTGTTTCCAAGATTTGAAAGGCAGTTGGAGATTCAGGATTCGAGGCCAGCAGAGAGGTTAGGGTAGGATAGGTAGATCTGAGAATCACAAACACGGAAATTATAATTAAATCCATTGGAATTGATGAGATAACCAAATGAAGTAGTATGGGGGAAAAGAGAAGAGAATCCAGGACAGAGTCCCATGGGATGCCCATGATTAGAGAGCATGACCTGGGTGATACAGCAAAAGTGAAAGAAAAGGAATTATTAGATATGGCAGATTATTAGATAAGGCAGGTGATACAGTGGATAGAGCTCTGATTCTGGACTCAGGAGGACCTAAGTTCTAATCTGACCTCCGACATTTACTAGCTATGTGACCCTGGGCAAATCACTTAACCTTGTTTGCCTCAGTTCCTTGCCTGTAAAATGAGCTGGAGAAGGAAATGGCAAAACCACTCCAGTATCTTTGCCAAGAAACCCCTAAATGGGGTCACAGAGAGTTGGACAGACTGAAATGACTCAACAACAAGGAGAACAAGGAGAGAGTCATGTTCCAGACAACAAGGGTGAAGAGAGAATTGAGAAGAGTGTGATCCATGGTGTCAAATGCTGCAGATAGGTAGAGAAGAATGAGGCTTGAGAAAAGGCCATGGGATTTGGCAATTAAGAGATCATTGGTAACTTTGGAGGGAGAAATTTCAGTAGAATGATGAGTTTGGAAGTCAGAATGTAAAGAGTTAAAAAGTGACTAAGAGGGGAGAAAGTGGAGGCATCTATTGTAGACAGCCTTTTAAGGAGTTTGGCCACAAAAGAAGGGCAGAAGGGATAGACAACAATAGTTATATGTTGATATACAAACACAGGAGTCAGAAAAAGGATTAAAAGGTAAACATGAGTGAGGAATCATGAGAGACTAAAGAAAAACTGTTTACATTTAAATATGGGGAGATGATGCATGTATCTGCTTAGAATCCTATCCTCATTAGAGGTCACAGAAGGAGTGTAATTTGACAGAGGGCCTGAGAGTAGTTTGGGGAGTATTTTGATGGTCTTAAAAGTGGAAAAGAAATTCACTGTGGGAGAAGAGGAAGGATGGGGAAAATTATTTCATAATAGGTGTGCTCAAGTTCATATAAACTTAAGAAGTTTATATAAGTAAGGAAGAAGGTGTAAGTGAGCAGGAACTTCATTCTCATCTAAACTGGTCAAAGGAAAGAAGAATACACACCTGCACACACACACACACACATACACACACACACACACACACACATACACAGAATAAAGAACAGAAAGACATTTCATTTTCCAAGGAAACAAGAGGGAAAGAGGATAAGGGGGATGGAATAACAGGTAGGGTAGATTAAGGGAGTTATTACTCCTAAATTAAACAAAATTGTAATTAAGGAGAGTGAATCTGAAGACTGATTTAAAAGAAAAGAAAGGATAAGACCATGTGATTGGTATCCTGATGAGAGAAAAAGAAGAGGGGCAAGGCAAAAGAAGGACTGCGATTAACTCAATGGCCAAACATAACTCCAGAGGACTCATGATAAATATAC